>NC_046659.1:101185650-101245046 GCF_010883055.1 Belonocnema kinseyi | reverse complement strand
ATTATCGTACCAATATACAAGAGAAAGGGAGATAAAAGCGAGTGCAATAATTACAGAGGGATTAGCTTATTAAGCACCGTAAGTAAAATATATTCAAAAACAGTTATTCGTAGGGTAATGAAAATTACAGAAGCAAAGATTTGGGAAGTCTAAAGTGGGTTTATGCCAGGAAGGTCATGTACGGATCAAATATTTAGCTTAAGGCAAATAACAGAAAAAAGTTTGAGAGTAGGAAACAAAGTTTTCTGTGCATTTGTTGACCTAGAAAAAGCTATTGACAAGGTAGATAGAGGTAAACTTTGGGAAGTCCTGAAAGAGTATGGAGTCAATGGATGGATCCTACAAGCTATAAAAACATTATATACAGGTAGCAAAGCGAGTGTAAGAGTGTATGGAAAACTGAGTGACTGTTTCGATATTATTCAAGGAGTTAGACAAGGATGCGTTATGTCTTCATGGTTATCTATATTATTTATGGACAAGTGTTTAAGAATAGCTCTCTTCGACGAAGAGGGTGTGGATCTCGAAATAGTAAGGGTACGTGGGTTAGCGTTCGCAGATGATAAGGTTGTTATGGCAGAGTCTATCGAAGACCTACAAAGAATGCTGAATAAACTAGATGCAAGCATAAAGAGCATGGAACTCAAAATTAACGCAAATAAAACAAAAACTATGGTGTTCGAAGGAAAGAGTGAGAAAACACTATGCAATATTTTATTAAATGATGAGAGAATTGAACAAGTTGATAAGTTCGTATACCTTGGTAGCTTATTTACTAGGGACGGGAAGATAAATGAGGAATTAGATAGACGAATAAATGAAGGTAAGAAGGTTATTGGTAGAGCAGGTCCCATTATCAGAAGTAAAAATATATCAAATAAAGCTAAAATGGCAATACATAATTCTATATTTGTAGCGAGACATGGACTTATCAAGAAAAAGATAAGAGTAAAATTAACGCAATTGGCATGAGGTTCATGCGCATAATATGGGGAAAAACCCTAATGGACAAAGTAAATAACGAGATAATTCTAAAAGAATGTGGTGCAGAAGAGACGCTAGTAGACACATGGGAAAGAAATCGATTAAGATGGTTCGGACACGTTGAGAGAATGCCAAACGAACGACTAACGAAACAAGTGTATCAAGGTAAAGTAAATGGCAGCGTGCCCAGAGGTAGACCGCGGAAAGAACGGTTAGAATGTATGAATGAGACCCTAGTTAGAAGAGACATAAGAAGTCACAGAAACACGAGAGCCTGCATGAAAAAATGCATGGACATAAAAGAAGCTAGAGAAGTATGCCAGGACAGGAAAGTATGGCGGCAAATAGTTAATAAAAAGAGTGTCAGTAGAGTGAATGACGCCTGAAACAAAGACAACCTGGGTCGGAGCAGTGTTGCGGAACAAACGTGTTATTTACTTAAATAGCACGAGAATTCTGGATCGATCTGAAAAATCTCTATCCCTTCCACACACTACTCCTTTCCCCTACCGAGCGAGTCACGCCTACCCTGAAAGGGAAATGGCTTAATGGTGTAATAAAAAAAAAAATAATAAGAAAACATGGAAGGGCCAATTACCCGTATTTTTAGTGTACACTAGATTGCAAAATTGCAACAGGGTATGGGATTGCAAAATATTGTATATGTCTGGCTGAAAAATATTGCATGAGTATGAAAAAGATTTCATGGGATGTTGCTCGAGATTGTATATAATTGTATGGAAAAAATGGAATTACAGGAGATTTTATCAAGATTGAGTGAGATCGTTTCAAGGTTTTATAGGATCAAATGGGATTGCAAAGGAATGCACGGGATTGCATTAGCTTCCAAGCAGTACATGGGATTGCTCGAAAATGGATAGAGATCGCTCGAGATTTTATAGAGATTGTATGAGATTAAATTGAATTGCAGAAGATTTTTTTAGACAGTTAATGAGATTCCTTCAAAATTGTATGGGATTAGAAGGAATTGCAAAGTAACACATGGGATTGCATGAGATTACAAGCAGTACGCGGGATTGCGCGAGATTTTATATAGATTGAATTTTCGATTGCAATAAATTACAAGGAATTACAAATGACTGCAAGGGATTATATGAGATTGCAAGCAGTACATGGAATTGTACGAAGTTGCATAGGATTACAAGGGATTGCATAGGATTGCAGAAAATTCTATGAGATTTCATAGGTTTGTATGATATTGCAAGCAGTGCCGTGTGATTGCATCGGAAATACAAGTGATTTAAAATGATTGCAACGGATTGCAAGGGATTATAAGCAATTTTGGAGAATTTCGTAGAATTTTAAAGGAATAAATGGTGTTTCATAGGATTATATTGATTTGAATAGAGATTGCATGGGATTACAAGGGATTTAAAAGGATTGTATAAAGTTTCAAATAATTACAGGGGATAACAATAGATTCTAAAGACTTGTATTGGGTTGTGTGGCACTTTATAGGACTGCTCATGGTTGTCTGAAGATTGCATGGTAGTACAAGGGATTTAAGAGGATAGTGTATCATTTACAAAATTGCATTGAATTTTATTGAATCGAGATTGCATGAGATTGCAAGGGGTTTTAAAGGATTTTGAAATGGATTTTAATGGCTTATAATGGTTCTTAAAGAATTGGTTCGCATTTTAAAGAATTGCATGGAATTGCATCGATATTACATGGGATTACAAGCTGCTTTGAATGATTTCAAAGCATTATAAAGGATTATATGAGATTGCATCAAGATGACATGGGATTGTAAGGGATTTTAAAGGATACCATGGGATTTAAAAAATTTCAGTGTATTTTAAAAGATTGCATGGGATGACCACGGATTCTGAATGTTTTAAACGATAGCATGAGATTTTAAAGGAGAACGTGGCATTTTAATGAATCGCATCGAGATTACATTACATTACAAGGAATTTTATAAGAATCGCATGAGACGTCATAGGATTGCAAAAGATTCCAAAGGATTGCATGGGATTGCAAGGGATTTTAACGATTTTCATAGAATCGCATCGAGATCGCATATGATTACAAATCATTTAAAATAATTGCATACAGATTGTAGGGGATTACAAGGGAGTTAGAAGGATTTCATGGTCTTGCAGCAGGTTTTAAATTATTACATTTTATTGCATTAAATTACAAGGGTTCCTCAAGGATAGCATTAGATTGAAAGGGTTTTAAATGATTGCATGGGATAGCATAGAGATTTCATGAGATTACAAAGGATTTTATAAGATGCATGGGATTATAAAGAATTAAGTGGGATATATAAGGATTGTATGAGATTGCACGAGATTACATAAGACTGCGAAAGATATTGCAGGAGTAATAAACCCCTCGTTCTTCGTGTAAATTTGTTGCTTTCAGGCTAAGATTGTATAATTTATTGGTAAGGGTTTCGATTTAGTTGGAAATTATGATTTTACAATTTGCAAATGTTCATTTTTTACTCTTAAAAAATTTTTTAAATCCAATTTTGAGCACTGCCGTTTAAATTTGAAGGGTAGCAAATTTAAAAAAAAACGATTTATTATCTCAAGAATTCAGTAAAGTTCTGAAACAATTCAGTGGTACCCAGCCGGACATAGCTCCAATCTGTACGTGAACGTGAGCGTAAATGTAAAATAAATATATAACCGAAATTTATAGTAAATAATTAATTTTCAATCATAGTATAACATTCCTGATTAAAATAAATTGATATTCACTGCTCTTTTTCATTAAAATTGCTCCAATAACTTCGAGATACTACTTCGGGACATACATTCGCATGTCAGATGGTGCTGTTGTCAAGGTGAAAAACAGGCTCATTCGATCGAACGAAATAATCCGATCAGTCTCATCAGCTTCAGTTGTCTTATGGCATCGGAATCCACTGCTGTTCTACGCAAGCTCACAATCGTGCTTATTCATAATGTGTGTGCTTCCCGCTTCGAGTGAACTGAGGCAAAGTCACGCTTCAGTTACAAAGGTATGCCGTTAGGGTAAAGTACCTTACCGCAACGCCCTTGTTTGTTACGCCTGAGTGAACAATGTGCATTCTCCGCAGTTCCTCTTGCCTATACCCGTGAGGCGGCATCAATTCTCGGAAGGGCTATATCCGGGCGCACTATGTCCGAGTTTGACTGTATTTGAAACTAAAAATTGTTTATTTTTAGCATGTTTCCCTTCAAGTTATTTCAGTAAAGAAATTTATCAATTAAATTTGCAAGGTGTCACATAATATTTGAAGACCATTGTTTCAGCAGCTAGATTGTGGCGAAGAGGGCTCATCAAGCGGCGATATTAGCAGATCATCATCGAAAGACAGTTGGTGTCGCGAAGCTGGAATTTTCGAAAAAAGTCTGAATTTCACTTTGGATGGATCACGAGCTGAAAGATTACGTCGAGCCATAGAAGAGGCAAAACGAAGACGTCAGTGGTGTCGAGCAATCACCACACTCTTCGGTCTCATATTTTTCGTTCTAAGCGTAGTAATAGTATCCTTGTCAGTCACAAAGGGTCGGAAAGTTTTCGGCAGTATGTAACTTTAATGAGTTTTCTATAGTTAATGTGCAGACATGAACAATCTTACACCAATGAAATAATTTCAATGATGCTCGATTACAAAACTTCAAAAAAGATTAAGGTATCTTGAAAAGAAGTAAATTACTATTAATCAACCAAATATTTTCCAGATTTAAAAGTTATAAAAATTTGTTGAATTTTATATACGAGATATCGAAATAACTGATTGCAAAAATGCAGTACACTTGAACCGTTATTTGCAAATCCAGCCATCAAACTTAGATTAATTGTTAGTTATAAAAAGTTACAAGACTTTGAGTTTTATCAAAGTTTTAAACATTTTTTATATTCTCTTTTAACATCATTAAATTCATGTTGCTGCTTAGATCTTACAAAGCCCAGTGATTATGGTTCAATCCTAAACTGAAGCTATATGATTAAAACTAGAGCAATAATAACAATAGTAATTAAACGTTTATTTGAAAATTGATTATGCAGCATTATCATTGAGTAGTCGCATATTAGTACTTCATGCATAATTGTAGGTCCGGGTGCAACATGGGGGACAAGCGCTTGAAAACGCTAAAAAGGATCGCCCGATCGCATAGTGATATCCAAATTGTAAAGTTGAAAAATTTTGATTTCTACAAATACTTTTTTTTAGAACATGGCAGTTTTTTCCTATGAATATTTTTAATAATGAAATTAAAAAAGGAAAATAATTTCTCCACCTGATACAATAATTTTTTTAAACAAATCGTAATAACTCAGACAAATATTATTGAAATTGGTTGGAATTTGGTATATATATATATATATATATATATATTTGGTATATACAAAATGATGAAAGAAATCAAATCTGTCTCTTGTTTAATAATAATTAATTGAGAATTAAAACCGTTCTCTAATCATGTCTTTTCTGTTTCACCGAAAAAAAGCATAACTTTTTTTTTACTTTTAAAATTTTATTATTGAGAATGTTCACGGGGACAAAAAACCTGACAATAGAAAAAAGATCCATCTTTTCATTCTCTATTAGCGGGTCTTTCTAAAAATCTAAAAATTTTCATTTAAAATGCAAATATGATATGCTTAGAAAACACTTTGTAGCGTTGATACGCTTAGAAAACACTTTGTAGCGTTTTCGAGTGCTTGTCCCATTGCATTCGGACCCTTCTTCTACATTATATAGTAAAATTTTAGACATTAGGGCCGAGTGAAAATCATCAAATTAGTCGAATCGTTTCATCTGAGCGAAAAATATTTGTGGGTTGGCGTCCGAAAAAAGGTAAAAAATAAATTTTGAAATCAGTTCATATTTTCTGTTCCCTTTTTTGATTTCAAATTTTTGAAAATTCCAAAAAATTTCCCTATTGCTTCGAAAATGATGGCAAATTTTGTTATTTACCGTTTTTGCTAGTGAATAATAATAGCACATTATAAATTGAAAAAATTTTTTTGCTCAATTTAGAATTAGTTGAAAATGGCCAAAAACATTTTATTTTTCTTCGGTCCTATACACACATTTTAGAAAAAGTAAAATATGTGGACATTGAAATTTCTTCTGCTTCAATGAAAGAAACATGTAACAAACTGTAATTTTTTTTGTCGAAAAAAAAGATTTTTAGTAACGTTTATTGCGTTCCCAATGGTCAGTTTTACGTTTTTTGGGGTGATTTTGACAACTTGCTTAGACCAAGCTTTCAGGCTCAAAAAATGATGGTGCTATTACGGCAAAACGATATTTTCGTAGGAATAAGCTGATGGAATCATTTTACACACAAAGCACCCGCCCCTATGCGGGGGGGGGGGGTATTAATGCATGGGGGGAAATTTGTCAATGGTATCCCGTTTTTCCAGCGTATAGCTAGTAAAAACTTCAGGAAAGAATTTTTTAGAATTATTGGGCAAGTTGTCAAAATCATTCAAAAACACGTAAAATTGACCATTTTTGAATGCTGGAAACATGACTAAAATTTTTGTTTCGGAAAAACTAAATTACAGTATGTTTCTTCCCTTAAAGCTGAAGAAATTTCAGGTTCGACATATTCAACTTTTTCAAAAATGTACGTATAGGACTCAATCCAAAAAACATGTATTTTGGTCATTTTCTACCAATTATAAATTGAGCAAAAAATTTTTTTTCAATTAAAATTTTTTCATTATTATTCACTTGCAAAAACATATATATCAAGAAAATTTTTCATAATTTTCGAAGCAATAGGGAAATGTTTGGAATTTTCAAAACAAAAAAGGGAACAGAAGATATTAACTGGTTTAAACTTTTTTTTTCTTACTTTTTTCGGATGCCAACCCACAAATATTTTTCGCTCAGCTCAAACGATTCGACTAATTTGATCATTTTCCATCCGCCCAATTATACATTTATTAAAGAATTATATCCAGAGTAAGTGAACTTCAATTTTATGATCTGGATGATCCATTATGATCCTGGATTGAAAATTTCGATGTCAAAGGTGCGTAGGAAACTACTACGTGGTAACCTACGTGGTTTCTTACATCGTGACATAGTAAAATATTATGTGTAAATATTTTGCTTATAATCAAAAAACGGTCCACAAATCTCAAAAATAAATTTTTTAGAAACCTGTAAGCATAAAAATTAAATTTATAAACTTTAGGGCGGTGCAAAAATACTTGGACATTTTTTTCTTCAAATTTTCATACATATCGTCCCAAAATTTTTATATATCTACAAAAAAATAAGTGCGTTTAAAAAAAAATACATTTAGGGGTGCAGCAAGCCCCATGAAGTTAACCACCACGTATTTCCCATAAAAAAGACGGTTCTGTACATTTTATTCAGAATCGCCAATATAAGATGAATCAAGTTGAATCTGAAGATTTTCTTACAATTAGCTACATAATAAAAATAAATAACCATTTTTTAAATATCACCCTATAAGTTTGTTTTCTGGGTTCCCGAAAAAAACCATAAGTGAGAATTGGGTTATGCGAATTTCTGACAAAATTACGATTTTGTTGTAGTTTAAAAAAATTGTTTTTAACTTTTCAGCTAGAGCGAGACAAGAGTCAATTAAATTTAACAGTAAAAATCGTTAAAACAATTGATTAATTTAATAATAAATTGTTTGAATAGTGCTAGGAAATTGCGGTTTTTTATGAAATATTAAACCTTTGACAATTTTTCACTTAGATCGAGGCAAAAAGTAATGCTATTTAAGAAGAATAATCTTTTAAACAAGTAACTATTGTTTATAACTTTATTTTCCCATATAAATGCTAGATAGTAGCGGCTTTTTCTGAAATTTTTCACTTTTTGTCAACATTTCACTGATAGTGAGGTATTCATTAATTTAAGTTAACAAAATAACTTTTTAAACAATTTATTATTATATTAAATAATAGTATTTTTAAATAATGCTAGAAAGTTGATTTTTCTGATATATTACATTTCTTGTTCACTTTAGTTAAAGTAAGATAAAAATTAATAAACTTTAGCAAAAATAATTTTTTTTAAAATTATTGTTGTTCATAACTATCTTCTGAAATAGTAATGCAAAACAGTTGAGTTTTTTCTGAAATTTTCCACTTTTTGACAATTTCTTGACTTATAGAAGTGATACTTAATGCAAGTTAACAATCATGATTGTTTAAACAATGCATTAATTGCTAAAATGTTGCGTTTTTTTTTAGTTTTCAACTTCGCTATACATTTTTAGTCATGAAAAAGTAATGAATAACAAGTGAAGAGAGTCATTTTTGAAACCGTATCTTTTTTTTCTAATATATTTTTCCAAAATAAAAGAGATATTGAAAATATTCTTCAAATTGTTTAAATTTATATTGATATTTATTATATGTCCCTAACTAAAAATGCTGAGAGAATGTTTTCATAAATAACCACAAATTGTTTTAACAGTTATTTTTGTTAAATTTACTTGGTTAATCTAACTGAAAAGTTGAAAATAAGTTGAAAAATTCGGAAAAAATCCCGGTGAATTACTAATTCTATTCTGAGAGAAAATTTCTAATAACAATAATAAAGTGTTTAAAAAGTGTATGTAAATATCTCATTATGTATAGAAAGACAATTCTGAATAAAATTTACAACCATTTTGTTTATGGGAAATACGTGTTAAATTTCATGTGGTTTTCTGAACCTCTAAATTTAAATTTTAGAAAAGGCAATTCTTTTTTGTGTATTTGAAAAAATTTTAGGGCGATATGAATGAAAATTCGAAAAAAAATCGGATCAGCATAATAAAATTGTATAATCATTCAGTTTTCTCAAAATATAAAATAGAAAACTACGTCGTTTCTGACGTAGTTTACGTCGGAATTTTCAACATAGCATGGCTCGAGATTATTATCCAGGTCTGAATTTGTAAATTACGGAAAGATATTGAAGGTGTGAAACTTCACTGTGAGACTTCTTTCATATTTGCATAAAAAGATTGTAAAATTGATCCGCATTTAGTTATTTTTAATACGTTATACAGTCAGTAGAATGACTCATATCGAAAATATGGCGCGATTGATTTTTATGTATAGGAGTGACCTTAACGATCCACCTTGTACTTCTCAGTACCTTTATATCGATAAGCAAGACGTGCAGGGGATTGTAATACCTGCTAGCAATATGTATAATGGCTGTGACCATGTCGTCGTTACTGTTTTATTAACCGAAATGTATATTCATCAATAAAATATTGCAAAAGGGAAAATACGAACGAAACTTTATTATCTATAATAATATATACACTCGTGCACAAATTCTATGCACCCTCACCACAAACATTTTCCGTGCAAATAGACACTTCAAACAAATCATACATTTGAGAAATGTAAAGGACGGATAATTTTCCTTTAGATTGTCTTCTGTTTCTCCTTTAAAGAGTTTCTAAAAAGTGAATTCTAGAAAAATATATATAGTATAAAAATCGGTACAATTTTATGAAAACAAAATAATTTAAATTTACCCTTCTGAAAAAAATATAGGAAAGGATACAATTTGATGGATTGTATATCCAGACAAAGAAAGACATTGAATTAATGTATATACGTTTTTGAAAGATTCCATTAACGTTCATCAAGCTGTAGAACTTGCATAAAATTCTACAAGCATATTTGATACAAATCCAATCAAATTTAATCTAACAAACTTTTCCAAGCAATTTTTTTTATATATAAACCCTCAAAATACGTTCTAAAGGTGGGAGGTATCCACATGCTATTAAAAATAAAAAATTCTATTTTCCAGTCAAACTATGCAAGATATGAAAGAATATTAAAAAACTTAATTATTTATAATAATGGAATATACACATTTTCTAAGGGCCATTTTTTTAAAAGACTCAGTCACAGAAAAACTTCTACAAATATTTTTTATACCATTTTTTAATAACACGCATCTCGACTGCCTTCCACCATAAAAACATTCCTTGGGATGCCAAATCCATACAAAAAATGTATCCATTTGTGATCAGAAATGCATAATTGCTTCGCTTAAATTTTATATTTTTCTATAAATAGATTCTCGTTAAGCCGCGATTAAACCCACAAAGAACTTATATCCAACCTTCCACAATTTCGAAAATTCTCATCAAATTCTGTCTTTCAAAAAATCTTATACTTTTCTGTCCACAGATTCTGATTAAAATTCTATCAAATATTCAAATCTTATTACAACAGCGAAGTTGTATGAAATCCTATGTTCTAAAATATTGCAAGATTTTAAAAATTTCATTTCCCTGTTTTTACCGGGCAAGTTTTTTAATATTTCCGGTCACCTAAATGTATAACATAATCATTCTTGCCGCTTTACGCAAACATTTAGTTGAATTCATGATTTTTATTCTAAACGTCCTTTAACACAAAAGAGGAAAAAATGGCCAAATTAATTAATTTTGGAACAAATACTTAAAATTTCCACTAAAAAATATCAATTCCCAAGAAAAATAGGAATAGTTAAAATGTTAGTTTTAAAAATTAATTTTTAACAACAAAAAAACGGATTTTCAAGAAAATAGTTCAATTTTCAACCTAACTGATGATGTTATTTCCACTAAAATGATGAATTTTCAACTGGAATATTTGAATTTTAAACAAAAAATATATTTTTTTAACTGAAACAATAAATCTTCAACTGAAATAATTGAAGTTATAACAACAAAAAATTCACTTTTAGTAAAAAAGATAAATTGTCAATCCAAACTTCATTTATTAAATTTTAAGTTCGAAAAATTAATTTTCAACTAAACAGAAGAATTTCCAACTAAAACTAGGTAATATTCAATTAAAATGAGTTAAATTTTCAGTTAAAAAAATTACTTTCCACAAAAAAACTATTTTTTAAAAAAATAGTTGCATATTCAAACAAAGTGATGATTTTTCAACAAAAATATTAATCTCTAACTAGAATAGTTTAATTCTAAACCAGAATGATGAATTTTCAAATAAAATGATGAATCTTCAACTAGAATATATGAATTTCTGATCAAAAAGATGAATTTTCACCCGAAAAGATTAAATTTTATTAAAAAATACGAATTTTCAACTAAAAAAGATAATTTTGTTACCAAAAATAGAAAATAATTAAATTTCTTTGTCAAAAAATGAATGTTCGACAAAAGAGATGAATTTTTACCTAAAATTATGGAATATTCAACTGGAATGATAGTTAAATTTTTAGTTTAAAAAACTAAATAATTTTCAACCAAAAAAGAACAATATTTTAACAGAACAGTTAAATTTTCTGCAAAAAAATCCCTTGATCCAAAGAAAAAACAAGTTTTCAATAAAATTGCTCATATTTCTACCAAAGAAATGAATTTTTAATTAAAATAATGAATCTTCAACCACAAAAATTAAATCTCAACAAAAGAGTTTAACTTTTTTGTAGACTAATATTATTTCCAACCTAAAAGATGAATTTTTCAAACTAAAATGATAAATATTCAACTGTAATACTTAAATTTGTAACCAAAGAGAAGAATTTTTAATTAAGAAGACTAACTTGCAAAGAAAAAGATAATTTTCTAAAGAGAAAATCGATTTTTAGCCAGATTTGTGGATTTTCAACGAAATAGTTGAATTTTCGTTTAAAAATGACAAATTTCATCCAAATTGTAAAATTGCAAACAAGAAAAGATTAATTTTTATCTAGAAATGGAATTTAAGTTTTCAGATGAAGCAATTAATTTTCAACCAAACTGGTGAATCTTCAACTAAAGTGATTAACCTTTAACTGAAATAGTTCAATCGTATTCCCAAAAGAAGAATTTTCAACCATAAAAATTAATTTTCTACAAAAAAGGCGAATTTTTCACAAAGTACATAAGGTTTCAGAAAATTAGTTTAATTGATAAATAAATAAAAACTCAATAATAAATTATGATATAATTAGAATAAATTGAAACAATCTGAAAAATCTATGACTGTAAATAAAGTAAGAATCACTTTTCTAAATTGACCAAAATTATTAATATGATGAAAACTTGAATTTTACTGCGATCAGAAGTAAATTCCCGGTCACTTCCGGGTTTCCCGGTCAAGATTCTTGGTTAAAATGTATACGATTTTTCGAGAAGTAGAATTCGATAGAAATCTTCCAGATTCTGGAGAATAGGATTAGATACAACTATGGTGGGAGATAAGATTTAATAGAGTTTCAATAGAAAAATCATCATAGAAAATTATAACATTTCTGAACAGATAGAGATAGATAAAAACTTCCAAAGTTCTCCAACATAGGATTTGATACGAATCTTGTGCAAGAAAGATTTAATTGACTCTGAATGAGAGAATGGCGATAGAAAAGTATAATATTTCTAGATTTCTTGACAGATAGAGTTAGATAAAAACTTCCAAGATTCTGGAAGATAGGATTTGATACAAGTATTGGGCGATTAACATTTAATTATTTTAATTTAATTAGAATGAATTTTTTTATCAAATCCTATCAAAATTTTTCAGCAGGGTATGAGGTATTTGTGTTTTGACTTGACAATTAAACATGAATTTGGACTTATGGTACTTTTAATGTGTTTTCGTAAACTTTTGGTTTTGGCGAAGTGGGTCTTTGGACCTTTTCATGAAGGTATGGACTTCGATTTGGCAAAATGTGTCTAACACTTAAAGGACTTGGATCGATTTCTTGTATTTTTATTGGTTCGGAGTAATGATTTTTAGATAAAGCATCATTCCTCTTCTTTTCACTTGGAGAAATAGTCTCCAACATTGCTGGTAACTTTCCTCCGAAGAATCGGCCTTTACAAACTACTAAAACAACTATTGTGATTGTTAAAAACAAAATCAATACTGTTAAGGCACCTACGAGCCACCCCAATTTTTTATCTGAAAATTGAGGAGAATATAGTTTTTAGTAAAAACAAAGATAAATAATGTATCATGAGCTGATGAGTAATTAAATTTTTTTTAGAATGTATCAAATTTAATTACACTTACCATCTAATTCTTCCAATAATAGGAGACTATCATTTCCAAGTTCCAGTGTAAGGTCTTCAGTTGTCAACAAGAATTTACATTTCCATTGTCCGAAATCGGAAGGTCCAGGCACAAAATGAAGAGTACAGACACCATCAGCGTGTTCCATTATCATGTAGTATCTAAATTAAAAAAGATAATTAAACCATTCGATCATGTAAATTAATTAAGGTTCGAAATAATGCAAGATTTATATGAATAATTAGTATTAGTTTGAAAAGTAATTCGACGGTCTCCATCCGAGCTTAACCGAGCCAAGCGCTGCTAAACAACAGTGATTGAACGAGAACATTAAGGAGCTTCCTGGGGCTTAATTTTTAGTCAATGTATTACAAATGATAACTTTTCTCCTACAATCATGAATTTTTTATGTCATATTTTAACCAAATAATTTGAAGGGCTAACTACAATCCCCCGCAGAGGGGTGCTTTCGAAAAATGGTGTTGTTATTTCTTAAATAATTGAACATATGATGCGATTTATGCACCTGGAAAGGAGCAAACCGCCATTCATGAGTGAACTAATGACGCCGATATTCGGTTCACCACGGGTACACTGATGGTGGCGGTTTGCTCCTTCACAGGCGCATAAAATGCATAATATTTCCAATTATTAAGAAAAAACAATAAGATCATATTTTGAAAAACCCCTCCGCGAGGGATTATATTTAGCCCTTCAGATTATGTATTAAAATTATGACATGAAACAATTGATAATTGTAGGAGAAAAGTTGTCATTTGTAATACACGGACTAAAGCGCCTTAAGATTTTAGTATAATAAAGTTATAAATTAAAATCTTTAGAAATTAATATATTGAGACTTTTAAATTCACCAAAGTCTTTACTTAAATTTGCTATAATTTGAATCTTTTGAGTTTTAAAATTTTAACCAATTTAAGTTAAGTAGAAGTATTCGAAATAAAAAGTCTATAATTAACACTTTAAATAAGTTCCTTATCAACCTATTTATAACAAGTTTTCATTCATTATAAGAGTAAGTTTTGAAAACTATCCAGCAACTCCTAAAATTCAAATGTTATATCTGTTCGAAAATTTTAATGTTAAAACGATTTAGATTCGAATGATTTTATACTAAACTAAAAAAATTTCCGATTGCAATTAGAATTAACCACTTCCAGATCATTTTAAGTTTTTGAACTCACTTATTTTGGATTGAAGAACTATCGTTTTTCTTCTTTGTAAGAACCTCCAATCCATGAATCCACTGACACTGAGTTTTTGGTGGAACTGGGCCAATTTTGCATGCCAAAGTTACTGCCTGATGATGAGCAGCCCAAAGTGTCACTGTCACAGGTTCTATAAATATTGACAGCAAAATTAAATCTGTTAAATTTTCTCTGTAAAAAAGTTTCCCTGACACCTTGAAGCTTTGCGATTTCTTCTTCTATACACCTTATCAGACACCACAGCGTGAATTCTGCTCGATGCTATAAGCATGATGTGTAATAAATGTGATAGAAAATGAAAATGTAGTATAGAAAATACTAGGGTGACGCAAATTTTTAGTTTTTGAAATTTTATTTTTCAGATTTTTTGATCGACACCCCTCCCTCCCACGAACACTCACAATTTGGTGGTTTTGCATAAAAAGCTTTTAAAACTCACATGTTATTTTAATTATGAAAAGCTCAGTTTTGGAAAAAATAGAAGAGAGAAGTACTTGTTATTAACTTTTGATAAAATAAAATTTAGTTCTTTTTTGAAGAATGTTCAAGGAATAATTTACAACAAATAACTTTTAATTTGACCCCACAACTCCCTAGTATTGTCCCTAAAAAATGCACCGAAATTTTTAAGCAGTTATTTTTTTAAACTTTTTTTTTAATAAATTGTGATAATTTACTTTTTTCAAGATAAATAATATAGCTGATGAATTTGAAAAGTATAACTTTTTGTTTGACATGATTTGCAATTGCTTAAAAAATCTATAATTGTAATGTTTGCTTACTCTATAAAATTTTTTGTAAAACACAGTATGCAATTATATAAACAATTAATGATATTTGCTCCTTTTCATAGGATACATGGAAAAAGTTCTAGTTTTTTCGAATCACTTACAATATTTCGCTTATTGATCAGTATTTTCTTATCTCAGTAGAAACGGTCTTGAAAATTTACTATCAATGACGTAATCAAAAAATTTTGTTTACATGAAACAAGTTGTATTAATTGTAAACTTTTTTTTACAAAAAATCTCTCTAAACATTCATTAACTGCGTAACTAATTCCAGAAGCTAGTAATATTTCAAGATTTGTAGGGCAAACAAGGTTTAAACAAAATATCTGACAAATATCTTAAAATAATATGTTACTTTCAAAATCCGTTAATTTTATCATTAATTCCAGAAAATAATAACTTTTCACGATTTACAGGGGGAAAAATTTTGTAAAGAAATTAAATTTCTTTGAATATATGTTTAAACAAATTACGACTGTTCAAATAATAAAAAATTAGTTAAAAATACTTGGAAACAAATCACTTATTGAACCAAAATAATTAATGTTGAAGAAATAAAGAAAATACAATTTTTAACATAAGTTTGGAAAAAACGGCTATTTAGCAATTTTTGCGGCGTTTTCGAGGCACAATTAAAAATGTATTACTTGGAAATAATTCCTCGAACATTCCTTAAGAATGTGACTGAATTTAATTTTTAAACATTTTTAATCCTAAACCATTTTTCTCCTCTGTAAATTGTGAAATTTTATTATTTTCTGAAAATAGTGACGCAGTTAATAAATGTTAAGAGAGCTATATTTGTTTTGAAAGAAAGGTTACAATTATTTCAACAATTAATAACATTTGCTCCTGTTTACAGGAAAGATGGAGAAAATTCTAGTTTTTCAAGTTTTTCTCATGAAACTCATAAACTGTGTTATTTATTCCGAAAAACAGTAACGTTTTACGATTGACAAAAGAAAATTATTGTTTCAACAATTAAAAATTTTGTAAAATAGATGGAAACTTGTTACTTATCGAACAAAAATAATTAATGTTGAAGAAATATTTAAAATACTATTTTTAGAATGATATTTGTATAAACCTGCTATTTTGTATTTATTTGATCACTTTTTGGGCACAACTAAAACTTATTTCTTTGAAATTATTCCTCGAATATTCATCAAGAAGTGACTAAAATGTAATTTATAAAAAGTTAATAACAAGTACTTCTTTTTTCAATTTTTTTTTCAAAAATTGAGCTTTTTCAATTTGAAGTCCCATGTTAATTTCAAAAGTCCGGGGTAATTTTAATTTCAATTCTTAAAAAATGTGGAATTTTTTTCAGAAAACTAAAAAATTGGGGATTTTGGACCATCCTAAGAGGATACATTTTAATTAGGAAAGCTTAAAAATAAGGAGAGGTGAGAGTTAAAATACTCAGTCTGACGTAGTAGAAAATTGGTTTATTTCCTAAATTTTTCTACAAATTGTGGAATCACAATTTTCAACGCACAGTTGCTTCAAGTTTATCTCATCGTTTTTTTCCCTATAATAATCGCCAGTTGACTTTACGCAACAAAATTCGATGCACAGATAAAAAATATTCTCTTTGTGAATTAATAAATATATTGTTAGATGTTTTTAAAAAAACTCACAATCAGTCAATGTGTTATGGCAATATTGAATTTAAGGATGTTCCTTATTAGAAAGAAACACTATTTTATATCAGATTAACACTATTATTTTGTATAAATATTTTCTCTATAGTCCTTAGCGTCTGCCGTTTTGAATAGAGAATATTTTCATGGATAAAACTAAATGCTGATTAAATTAATGTAGTTAAAACTGACGAATAAAAAAAGTCGACGATCGATTCTTACGCATAGAGTTTCATTCATATAGGCACTAGTTGATAAACTTATTTCGTTCCTTAAACAAAATCTTTGGAAATTTACCACACTGTATAGGGGCGATCGATCCAACAAATTGCATACTGTGTATTTTAGCATCAGGCTCTTGCGTGAGTGGCAAAGCAACCGGATGCTCTGCATAAACATAATGCATAACTACACTCTATCTATATACTCCGTACTTTCATTTGTCACGTCCTGGTGAAAAATTTCGCAAAGCAAATCGTGCGATTGTGATACAAGTTATGACGTTTCCTTTTACCGATAACGAAAAATCTTTAGTCGACGTACTCATTCTCATAAAATGTATGAACACAATACAAAAATATGCTTCGCATATAAGTCTCCTTGAAACTCATTGAAAGCATCATTTTTCTTGAATAATACTGGCAAAATATTCTATATTTTACTGGTACCATTACTGTTAAACCGGTTCGTTGCTGTGTCAAAATAGTATATTTTGATACGAGTGGTAAAATAGGAGGTTTGCTCACTGCGAGTGTGATGGCTCACTGGGAGTGTGAAGGCTCATTGCGAGTGTCAAGGCGTCGAATGAACTCAAAGGGTGAGTGTTGTGCCTTCACACTCGCAGGGCAGCACTTAGCCGTGAAACCTAGATTATCGAATAAAATTTTTCTTTACAAATTACAATGCAAAACCTGATATTGGATACCGTTTCCAGGCATCGAATATAACTTGATAAATCAGTAACTCGAGCTCGCCCAGCACGGTGTTTACGTAGTGAGGAAAATGTTTTGGGAACCTTGAAGAGCATTTTGCTCACCGGTGAAAGCATTTTGCTCACCTTAGTTCGGGATTTTGCTCATCGTTCGCGGACGATGCGGAATCGAAAATTTTCGAAATCTGTAAACGATGCGGTGGCCAACGAGGGTTTTGCATACATGTGTAAAGAAACAACATTTTCTAACCATTGAGAGTTTTCTATCATTAAATTAAAACGAATGTGTTAAACTTAAATTAAGATCTCAAATAAAAATAACTACCACTTTCACACACGGAATATCACGAGAAAAAATAAATAAAATGGAATGAAAATGAAGTGAGCTTTGAAAATCAGGAAAGATACTCGTACATTATCTAGATACTCTTACTTACTTATGTACCTATAATGGGCCATTCAAAAACTGCGTACTTCACAAATATGCCCCCCCCCCCCTTTAACGTTAGAATTTTCGTTTCGATTTGATTTGATAAACGTCTAGAATAAAACACGAAACATACAAATATAACATTTTAACAAACCTCACCGCTCAAAATGCTCTCAAAATATAAAAAATAGGGTGATTTTTCACGAAAATGTCAAACAATAGGGAAACAGATTCTTTTTAATAAAAATACGTTATAGGTACCATATTCAATTGAGAATGAAACTCTCAAGATTTCGAGTTGAAATATATTGCATTTTCAAAAGAGTGGTCGAATTTTCAATCAGGAACGATGCATTTTTAACCAGCGAAAAATTAGTTTTAGACCAAACAGTTGTATTTACAACCAAATACTTGAACTTTCAAGCGAAAGAGAGGAATTTAAAAATAATTATTTAATATTCAATCTACAAAGATGAATTTTCGAACAAAATAGATCAAACTTCAGCCACCAATGATAAAAAAAGGGCAAATGTTTTTAAATAAGTTGAATAATCAACCAAAAATATGAATTTTCAACCAAAATATTTTCTGCCAAAAAAGAAAGTTGAATTCTTGAAACAAAACAATTATCTACCAAACAGTTGCATTTACAACCAAATAGTAGTTGAACAATTGGTCAAATTGCTAAACAAATAAGATTGAACTTGTACCATAAATACTTGAACTTCAAATCCAAAATGAATTATCTATACAGAAATACTTCATCCAAAAAAGATTTTAATTTAAATCATGAAAACTAGAATTTAACAAAAAGAAGAATTTTCAACCAAATAGTTGAATAATCAATTAGAAAAGATTAATTTTAAACCAAGCAGTTACCCTTTTAACCAAAAAATATCAAATTTCTATACCCAGAGCTGAATTTTCAGCCAAAACTGATTTTTGTTTCAAGATAAAAGTTGAATTTTCTAACAAAAACAAGAACTTTCAACCAGAAAAGATAAATTTGCTACAAAATAAAACAATTTTCAACAAAATAGTAAAATGGGTTGTTTATTTTCAGTTCGCATTTAAGCAGAAAAATGAGAAAAAGGGAAAGTTTCTTGAAAACAGAAGGAAAAAGAGAAATTCTTTAAAAAAGGGATAAAGATGGGAATAGGGGAAAGAGTAAACGAGTGTGAAGTCTGTATTTAGGTGCTTTAGTTGCAAAATAAAATAATTAAATTAAATTTTTTCAAACATTTCAAAAAATTGTTATTTATGTGACGTGGTCTTTGAATTGTCCCATAACACAACGTCTAATATTATCTACATAGAAAATTGAGCAACTTTAAGCTAAAAAACAAAACGTATTTCAATTCACTCTTATTGCACAGGACGATATATCTAAATAATCCGGTGATATTTTTTAAGAACACTAGATATAAAAAAATGCATCACTTAAATGTAAACCAAATGTAAACAGATAGGGCTGTGTGAACCATTTCTGTTGGATTTGGTTGCATGACGCAATATGATGCAACTAACGCGCTGAGAGTGCGGCCTTCATTTAAGTTCCAGTGTACTGAAAAGGGCGGTACAGCCTCGTACTAATTAACTATTATCAGGATGGAACGTGATCTGTAATCTTAAAAAATTATGTAAAAAAGGTTTCGGCCACCAAAAATTACAATTTAATCTTGCATGCGAAAAAAAAGAAATGCGAAAAGTCATGAAAATGATAACGAATACCTATAGAATATAAATTAGAGGTAGCTGAGGTAGCATTCGTTTGTAGGTATGCCATTTTAAAAAAAATTTAGATTGAAGATTTCGAGAATACGAAAAAAGGGCCTATTCTAAGGAAAATTCAAAATTACTGATCCCCCTTCCATCTCTCCTTGTATAAATCATTTGCTATTTTTACAACACTGTTTCCAATTGAATTTTTGTTCGTCAACTTTAATTATGGTTTTTACAATGGACTTTAAAAATTGAGCTATTCCATATTAAAACATTAAAAATTTAACAATTTGCAGAAATAAAATATAAAATAGAACAGTTCAAAGTAGCGATTTATGTTTAAGAATTTGAACATAATAACTTAAAATTGTACTATTTCCAGTTCAAGGTTTTAAAATGAAACAGTTTTCTATTAAGAACATTTAAAATTAAGCCATTTTTAAATTAAACCGTTAACATTTTTAAATGAAAAATTAAATTAGTACTATTTAATATTTAATATTATTAACTTGAAAATTCATTGGAATGGAATTAAACCATTTCAAGTTTTAGAGTTTAACAATGTTTTGAATTGAAGAATTAACAACTGAAATATTTTCAAAGTCTACAAGCATCAAATTCTGTAAATAATGCGTTTTAAACTACAAAATTTTTAATAAAAATGGTAAAAATATAAATAAGTTATTGTTTGTTATAGGTTGAAAATGTATAAAATTGAATACTTCATAATTCAAGAATTAAAAATTGGTTCAAACGGTTCCAATGGGCCGTTTACCAACTGTAAAGCTTTTAAATTAAACGATTTTAAAATTGAAATCATGGCATAATTTTAATTTACTTCATATAAATTTATATAAATAACGGCTTAAATGACATTTTTCAACTTTGCAGTTCAAACTTTAAAATTATATGTACATATTTAAATAATAAATTTAAAGAATGGTAGAAAATTGTAATTAAAAAATATAACTTGAATTGATAGGAGTTAGACATTTCAAGTATTACTCAGAAAAAGATTTCTTTAATTCAAAGGAAATATCTTCAAATCAAAAAAAGATATTTACTGGCTCTCAGTCAAAGAAATGATTTTTTGTTTCCATGAGAATTGACAGACAAATTTTTTCTGAGTGTACCGTTTAAAATGAACACTTGGTATATATTGAAATTAAAATTCAGAAATTGACAATAATTTCTGTTAGGATGATTGATCAATTAAACCACTCTAACATTTTTGAGAAACTGTCTATTCTCACAAAAGTCTCCGTGAGATCACCCCTTTTTCCAATGCTTATTTTTAAACAATCAGATTAACAAATTTAAAAATGATAGCAAAAACTAAAAAAAAATACAATTTAAAGCGTTCAAGTTTTAATGATTCCAAACCTGAAAGTCTTTAAATTAAACAAATTTCAACAAAAATACTTCAAAGTAAAAAATTGAGCCTTTTGAAAATAAAGCGTTCAAAATTCTGCATTCTGAAAAGAAAAAAATTGCATACAAGTAATTTAAAAAAGCATTAAGATATGGAAAATTTCAAATTTGTAAACAATACAACACGTATAATACTTTTTTTCAATATTACGATCCGCGTGTATCATATACTGAGAAAAAAATTACAATCTCAAGAAAATGTACCACTGAGTCAATAAACCTCGTTTAAAAGTAGATATATTTCATTCATTTTCACGTATATACTATATCATTTATAGCATCACCATTGAACCCAATAGAGATTATTTAAATTCTATAGTGTATAAATTGTAAACGATAAAACATCTGGTTTTGAAGCAGGTTTCTTGATTCAATAATGTATTTATTGAGAAAGTAAATTTTTTCTCAATGGAAACCTTAGAATAGACCCTGACATGAAAAGAAATAAAAACTTAATGAGAGGAAATAAATATTCATCTAAATTAAACTCGCATCCAACAACTAGTACCTAATAGTTCATAGTCTCAATAAATATGCTATTTACGATTAGGGCAAATAAAGATACCCGAGAAGGTACCTGCCGAAAGTACCATTTTCGATTAGACTCTCTTGTCATCTCAGATTTCTAACTACAAAAAACCAGCAGTACCCTCTTTCAGTGTGATAATTTCGACACTGATGAAAATGTCAGTGCTCTCGTAACGAAGAGTCCTTGATCACTTGTATCAGCCTTCCACTGGGCAAACTAAAACGACATGCTAGGTCAGGGCTCACCAGAAGTCAATCACTGACTGACCTGACTGACAGTGTCAGTCACGCAGACTAGGTCAAATAGCCCCCAAAAAGTCGACTGATCGTATCGACATTAATCCATTGTACAGTTAGTATAGTATGATTCCTGGAAACCGAAGAAGAAAATGATATAAAAACTTTCTGTCAGTCAGTAATTTGTGTCAGTCAACACCTGGCGAGAGTGGTGAGCCCTGTGCTATGTCAATAGCTAAGAATGTTTTCCACCACCAAACCAAGTGAGTGCGAACAAGTTGTGCAAGATGTCATCGCGGATAGATGGATGTAGATTTGCACATTTGCACAATTGCACATTTGCAGAATCGCTGTGTGATTCTCTCAGGATTCAATGATACCTGGTTCAAGGAGGCTCAACTTGGCTGGGGATGCATCAGTGTAGTTTGGACGACTTCGACTTTTGGCACCACAGGTCCAGAGGCCTTCCTGTTCAGCAAGGGCATGGCTCAGTCTCACACTGCAGTCTCTGGCTTCAGCTCCAGCTGGAGGAAATTGTTTCACCACTACTGTCGTGTTGGAATTCACCGGCGTCAGCGACCATCGACATTGTTCAACTGCTGACGATGTCACACATCGGAGCTGAACACTTCCTCCAGATGATATTTGAATGTCCTTGGAAAGTTCGGAGAAGTCCACATCCTCTGCAAAAACAGAAAATGGAAAAATTATAACAATTGCCTGGGAAAGTGGGATCGTTTCCTTAGAGCAACCACCCCATGCATTCAGGGGGAGGGGGGGGGTAACGTTTCAACCAGGAAAGATGACATTTCTATCATGAAAGATAAATTTTCAATCCAAAACGACGGACTTTTTATAAAACAGTTAAATTTCCAAACAAAAAGATTACTATAATAAAATACACCAAACTCTCGCTTTCAGTCAAGTGTCGGGGGTAGCCTTCAAATGGCCTTGGACTGATTACGGGAGGACAGAAACGTAAACAGTGGGGGCCGCCTGACTAGTTTCTAATTGGAATATATATCTATATATATAATGTCGCAACCGGTCTCGGCCTAAAAGAAAATTACTTTTTAATAAAGTAGTTCAATTTTCAAATTATAATACGTAAATTTTTAACCAAAAATAGAATGGTTAAATTTTAAGAGAGTAAATAAAAATTTCCGTCAAAAAGGAACAAAATTTCAACAAAATACTTACATTTTCAACCAAAAGAATGAATGATCTACAAAACAGTTAAATTTTTATCATAAAATATGAGAGGTTTAATTTTCTAACAAATTGTTGAATTTTCAACCGAAAAAGACGCATTTTCTACAAAAATGTTCATTTACGCACAAATAGTTGAATTTCCAACTAAAATGATGAATTCTCAACGAAATGTGTAATAGTTGATATTAATTTTTTGCAAAAAAATCGAATTTTCAACAACATATTTAAATTTTTAACAAAAAAGTTTAATTTTCTACCAAAAACGACAAATTTTTTATAAATAGTTCATTTTTTTAATCTAAGGGAATGAATTTCCAACAAAAAAGGAGCTTATAACAAAAGAGTTTAACATTAAACCAACATTAATTAAACTTGGTTTCATAAACTTAAATTCCAAACTGTGAAAATTTTAAATTAAACCAAAAAGTTTAATTTTTAACCAAAAAGATGATTTTTTAACCAGTAGATTAATTTTATACAAAAAAACAACGAATTTTGAAACACATAGTTGCATTTTCAACTAAAAAAGATAATTTTTCAAGCAAAGAGTCTAATTTTTAACGAAAAAAGGTACATTTTAAACAAAAATGGAATAGTTAAATTTTCAGTTAAACAAGTTAATTTTTGATCAAAAATAATTTTTTAACAAAAATTTTCATTTTCAACCACATATCAGAATTTTTAACTAAAAGATGAATTTCAAACCAAAAATATAATAGTAGACTTTACAATAAAAAGGAATGAATTTTTAATAAAAAAACAGTTTAATTTTCTTATCAGGTTCATTTAATTCAATTTGTAATTATGCGAAAAAATGAGAAAACGGGAAAGTTTTTTGAAAACAGAGAAAAATAAGAATTTGGTTTAAAAGTGGAAAGAGATAAATATGGGAAAGTTGATGAAGTCTAAAATATGAAATATCGTACTAAGCGTTTGTGAGCAAAATGGTATTTTTTCTATTATCGATTAATAATCTGACTTTTCTTGAAAACGACGTAAGATATGTATGAATAGTATTTTGTAATGCCAAATTGTTCCCTTTCCTCATATCTCCAAAATGATACCTTCTACCGTCTTACATATTTCGATCTATTTTTGTCTAAAACATAGAAAAAAATCGATAGAATTCGAATAAAATATGATTTATTCAAAAATAATTCTTTATAACATTTTTTTCAGCTTAGTGATAATGTGAAAAAAATCTCCCGTGAGACTTTTAAGGTCCCGGAGCTTTAAAGCGCAGAAAAATTGATTTACATCTCTAAAATTGAAGAAAAATAATTTTTGGATTGGTACCAGGTCAAAATGGTCTGGTAACTTAAAATTTTTTCTTATGTTTCTTTGTGAGATGTTTTTTGGTCACTTCAAAAAGACCAGAAATAATCTGAATGTTATCTAAAGAGGAAAATAATTATTCCGTTAATTCCTTTCAAAGATTAATTATGTGTATTTTTAAACAATTATGCATTAAACTTGACCGTGATTATAATTATATGTCTTAAATATTGATTACTAAACGTTAACACACTCTTTGCTGTTATAACAGTGTTATTGTTTAATAATACATTTAAGGCATTACATTGTAAGCACGTCTTAGTTTGATGCATGTTTATTTTTAAAAATACACTTAAAGTTAATATTTTAAATGAATAAACGTAATACTTTTTTCTTTAAAGAATGTATTATAATTTTAATCTGTTTTGAATTAAAAATAGGAATTCAAGATAATAAAAATCATTTTAGCATCTTTGAAAGAAATAGTAAAAGAAAATTTAACTGACCTGCCCATTCAATTTTTTAAGAAATTGTCTACAATACATAAGGTAAGCATCTGGTGAAGGTATAATTTTATAGATATCAAAAAAAAGAAACAATTTTTAACTATAAACTACTATTCATATCTAATAATGTTTTTGAAAAAACTTAGATTTTTAATCGATAAGAACGAAAGAATCATTTTTCTCAAAAACGCATATTACGATTTTTTTCATCCTGTATTTTCTTTCACCTGGTGAAAAAATTATTGTAAGATTTTTTATAAATTTTACTTAAATATTTAATCCGTGGCTCAAGGCCTTTAGCACTCAAAAGTTTTAATTATTTGTTTGTGTGTAAAAATGACGAATGATTTACAAATAGGTAGAAGCAATAAATATTTTATTAAAATGGTGGTAGACATCACTGAAAATAATTTTACATAAATTTTATGCAGAATAATTTTCTTAAAAATGAAAAAATAATTCTCCATAGAGGTTGAAAATTTTTAATATACTTTTTTTTAATACCTTAAATATTGCTAAAATATTTAATAATTTTGTCTAGTAATTTAAAAACAATTTTAGTTTTGGTTTTGGTCCTTCAAATAACCCTTAATAATTATCGCCGTCAATTTCACAAAAAAGGAATTTTCTCAAAATGATAATGATATTTACATTATAAATATTATTTAATTTTTAACCTCGAGAAAGCCCAAAGATGGAGCCGGAACGTCGGATGTGTGTTGCAAAATAGCAACTTTCTGTGGCAATGAACTCAATTTTTTAACTGATCCTACGACCAAAAAGAAAATGATTGAATTCTCTCAATTGAGATTTTATTTCCTCTTTGAATCTTGGTTTATCTGATTTAATCAGATCACACATTTACATATAATTTCAGAGTGTTTAGTTTAGAATTTAAATTTCAAAACTCGGTGAGAAAGGAATCGATCCCGGGTCCTTCCTTTTGATTGCCGGTCGACTGCTCTACCTTTGAACAGAGTCTTTAGATTACATTGGTATATTG
This sequence comes from Belonocnema kinseyi, assembly GCF_010883055.1. Classification (NCBI taxonomy): domain Eukaryota; kingdom Metazoa; phylum Arthropoda; class Insecta; order Hymenoptera; family Cynipidae; genus Belonocnema; species Belonocnema kinseyi. The sequence continues at coordinate 101,219,139 of NC_046659.1, read as the reverse complement.
TAAAAAAAATTATTCTTTTGATCAAAAGATTTTCAAATGAGTAGAAATATTTGCAGTGTTAAGTTTTGGAATTCCTTAAAAACCCTTGACATCTATTAATATGCCTACCCTTAAAATTGGTTTAAATATGTTAAAATAATGCATATACATTATAAATGACTCTTATATTATAGAACCTCAAGGCATATTTTTTAATCTTTAGAAATCTTTACAAAAGTTGCAGAATTACTGGAAATTATTTACCAGACGTATAATTTTTTCCCTAGGAAAAATATACGTATTTCAGTTGATTGCGAAGTATTATGTAAAGAATACTTAAAATCGTCAAGACTTTATGAAGGTAATTTCAAAACTATTCTAAATAATCTTTGTAACGTTTAAGACAGCTAAAAAAAGCTCATCGAAAAGTACACAGTACATTAACATGATTGTTATTTGCATCTCTTAATCTATTTGGCATTAGTTCTCGTCTCTGATAAATTTTAAAAATGTTTTTCGATTATCTCTCTATACTATAAAAAGATCTCGCCGCCCCCTTTTCTGCTGTTTGTGAAAGATAGTACAATACTATAATAAATATACTACCCTAATCAAAAACAAATACACAATGTGCCACATTACCCCTTGTGACACATTACCCCGTATGTCTTATTACCCTGTGTATCATATCAGTCCAAATATACTACCCTAACCCAAATCATAGACCTGACATGCCACATTTCCCATATGATATTTCACTCCATGTCATATCACTGCATTTTTTGCTTCCCGATATTATCCCAAATATACCACTCTAACCAAAAACATAGATCCTATGTGCCACATTACCCCATGTGTCACGATATATTTTAAAGAGTATAACGTATGAAAATATATACAAAGTAGATATACCTCTTATGCCTTCCTTAACTGCTCTCTCAAGCTCCCAAATTTCCCGCAAAAATCCTTAACTATTCAACACGAATAACCATTAAAAATACAGAAAATTATGTTGAAAAAAATTAACTAAAAATGTACACGCAAATTTGTAAACCTTCATATAAATTGTAAGTTTGTTTGAGTCTTTCAGATCCAGAAAATAAACGACCTTTATAAAAATTAGAACCGCCATTACCTTGTTCGTACATGGTGAGCTTCGCAGAAGAAGAAGATAGCATGGTGTTGATTCCAGGGATTGAAACATGACAGCTCCAGAAACCCTGTTCTTTAGCATAGACCCGGGGCAGATTTAGGCTACAATCCCGCCCAACCTCTCCCTTGCTTGGGAATTCGTGGATAGTGACCTCATCTTCACTTCCGCTTAAAGGCCTCCAACTCCAGGCACATTTTTCGACACGGCCATTAGTCACACATTTCAATGTGGCCTCCGTGCCAATTTGCACCGACGTATCTTCCGGTGTTTCCACAAAGTTCACCTTGCCTGAGCCAAAAAATGTGTACTTGGTTAGAAAGTTCGCTGATTTCAACAACAAAGGAAGTAAATTCAGAAACTGAATATTATCTAAATAATTTGATTTTACTATAATAAAGCTTTCAACTCCTCAAGATCATTTATACTGATTTCTCAATTTTTTCTATTCATCAGACAAGCCACGCCTCAAGCCTTTCACATAGTTTAATAATATTTTCGCTTCCGTTGACCCCACTTGTTGCAGAATGATCCCAAGAATCTTGACTGCCAAGGTTCACGATAATTTACAGAAACTTGTCACCATTAATGTGCGAAATATTCTTTAGATTTGGAGAAGGAGGGTCTAAAATAAATAATGTGAAAAATCAATGAAAAACGTTATAAGCAAACAATAGTTATTCAACTAAAACTCTCGAATTGATGATACTTCTGAAGATGATTCAAGAGCTTCGTCACATCTTCTACGCAGAAAAGATCGAATTGACAAAGAGATTACAATCCGTCATTGATTATTCATTCTAGATTCCAAGCAAATAAGCAGCTTTAAAGAATGAAAATTAAACATTACCATTATAAACTACACTTATAAGTTACAAATTGCCTACGAAATAATAACTCTTTAACTCGAATCGTTTAGACAAGACTCCTTCTCCAATTCATCATCAACTCAAACGTACTTATTAAATTATGGTACAGGAAATGTGCAAACACTCTTGACCATTCATCAATACTCATTTCCGATTTAAATCGATTGCCAAGTGCCATAATTACATTGGCGCCGTCTACAACTGAAGATAAAATTACGTCATAATCACCAGAGGGCAAAAGTGTCACTGTGGCAGGAGGTGCCTCGTGCAGAATGCCATTTGTTGAAAGACGAACACCACATGTCCACAATCCTTCTTCTTCATAGAGGACATTCTTGAACTTGACAGAACAATCATGATCTGCATCTTTGCTGGGAGTGAACTTCTTCACCACTGTTGGATCTTTGCTCGAGTTCGAAGGCTTCCAGGACCATTCACATTGAACCACTGGTTTATTCACCAGACATCGTAAGAACACAGTCTCACCTGCTGCTATTTGTATTCCACGAGAAAGTTGTACAAATTCGACTGGAACATAATAGGAAGTTTCGAATGACCTAGGAATTCATTAACGTATCAGAGCTGCAACAGACTAAAATGGATAAAGAGATTCGAAAGAAACTGCTCATATTGAGGACAATAGAAAAAATTAGATTTAGGAAAAATAAGTTTTTGGAAGATAACATCGATACGGCGATCGGCTAATTACATTTAGACTAATCAAAATTAGATGAATCGGTAATAGATCATATGAAAATGCATAGAAAATAATAGATAAGGTTTTAATAAAGTTTATAATGAAGGTATTGTTTGTTGTACCTTCAGAGATGAGTAATCGAATAGGGTTTGCTTGGACAAAAGAGGTGCTGGAGTTTGTACGAGCAGCACAGGTCCAGAAACCCTCTTGTTCTTGTAGAATGTTCTTGAACTTGATGCTGCACTCGTTGCTCTCATTCCCGAAGGCCGGGAACTTCTTCACCTCGAGATTCCAAGGTTGTGACTGGTTCAACTGGCGCCAAGACCACTGACACTCGCGAACAGGGGTCATTGTTCGGCACAATATCTGTGCAGACGATCCGGCAGGTGCTTCTATTGCAGTATCTTGATTTTCGAAAATAATTGGCAATTCTGTAACAAATGAAACCTAAATTATTCCCTGAATCAAATCTGGCCTATCTGCAAAAAGACGAAGACTAGAAAATTGTCTAATTTAGAATATTTTCTAGTATACTTTGTATTTTAATTCTTTGAGCTTTAACTTAACTTTAACTTAACAAGTGAGAGGAAATCTTTCTATGTAATAGAATGGTAGGTAAATAATATAGTATGATGAAAAATTAGTGATAATGAAAATAAACAGACCTTGATTAACATTAACAATGCTCAATCTCGCTGGCGATGTGCTGATGAATGGGTCATTATCAGAGGTTCTAGCAGCACATGTCCAGTATCCTGTTTGCTCATGTTTTGTGCTCGAAAATCGCACCGAACAATCATTGCTATTGTTTCCGAAAGCAGGAAACTGTCGAACTGCTAAAGATTGCGTCGTTGTCGTGATTACCGAAGTTGTACTTACTATAAAAGAATATGTCTTAGGTTAATAGGTTAATAAAGAAAAGGGGCGTCAGCCTTAAGGATATTGACCACAGAGTGCCCATTAGAAATCAAAATTTTTGAATTATTAAACGCCACCACACCATTTAATCTTTTTTGACCGGTTCAGGTTAAATCAGTAATGTTTTTGGTTCTTAATTTTTATAACATAAAAATTTGAAAACAATAGACCTATTCTTGAAATTATTTTACTTTTATTGAAGAGCAGATACGCAATTCTGTAAAAAAATTATTTTCAATACAAGTAAAACTCTGAAGTGATTGACATATGAAATGATCCCTAAAAGTTTTTTTACGGAAACATAAATGTATAACTTTTACGTGCATAAGACGACAACATAATGATAAAATGTTAAAAATTTGTATTAATTAAATGGTTGGAATCATACTGCAAAAAGAAAGTGAATTATTTGCATTGACTCTTTAAATACAGATGTCCTGAATTGTGAAAAGTCAACATTTGTCAAACCATTTCATCGCCATTAACAGTAACTAACTTTCTTCCACCTTTCTCGTCTAAAGGTTATATTTACGATTGACGATATTGAGAACAAAATATCTATGTCGAAAAATATCCAAATAGTAAAATTGTAAAATAAATTTGGCAAAACAATTATATATTACGTTGACTATGATTTTTTCAAAATAGTCAATAAAAAAATTCAAAATGGATAAAAATTGTTTTCTGAAAGTTAATTTGTCCACTAGAACTTTTTTCGCCCACTGTGCAATTTAGTGAAAAAATTAAATTATATTTTTAAAATGGAGTAAAAAGTCAAAAACAATTTTGTGACTAAAAGGAAGCAAATTGAGGGGTGGCATTTCGAAGATTCAAAAATGTAAAACCTTCTTTTGGAAATGTGTTTGGTTTCGAATAGGGGAAAAGGGTTTAAATGATTCGAAAAAATATTTTTTTATTTAGAACTAAAATATGTACAAAAAGCAGTTCCAAATAGTCAAAAATTATGATTTAAAATAAATTATTTAATTTAAATGAAAGTCTACGATGTGAGTACTAACTTTTAAAACAAATTCTATCAATCACAGAAAAAACTGGGGGTTCAGTAATGTTGCAGCTCAAGTAAAAGTTGGCATCCTTTAGAACTTAGGCTCTAAAGGAACTCTTTTTGACAGTTCCTTTTTATTTCGTTGATATCCGATAAATGGATTGGCGGGTGTCCCGTTTCAACTTCATATGTGCGAAAAAGCGCAGGCTTATTCGAAATCAATAAATACTATGAATAATCATACAGCTGAATATTGACAAAAGTTTTTTATTTTATTAAAAATAATAAATTGAATAATAGAAATACCTAACTTCTTTAAAAAAATTTAATATTAACGTACCGTGCAACATTAACTTAAAAACTGTCACATATTATGTGTACTATCTTCCTTTTAAGAATGACTAATGTCTATAATCTTAGTTTCTTTATTCAACTATTCCCAGTGCAATATTATTTAATCCGCATTATAAAGTAAAATATATGCAAAATCTTAGAGTTTTAAAATACACTCAAATGTTTCGAATTCTTTTAAATCTTTTGAAATTTCTTTAAAATTCTTTGAATCTCTTTAAAATGTCGTTAAACCTTTAAAAATACCATGACAACCTTGGAATCCTTTAAAAAAACCTCCAAATTATTTAAATCAATTGAAGAATTTTGAAGTTTTAAAGCTTTAAAATATTTCTATTCCTTCAAATTATTTTGATATCCTTTAAAATCTTCTTATTCTCTTTAAGATTCTTTGGGATCTTTAAAAATACCATAACATCTTTGAAGTGTTTCAAAATACCTTTAATTTAAAATCGATTGAAAAATCTTGAAATTTTAAAATACCCTTAAATATTTCAAATTCTTTTAATTCCTTTCATATCACTTGAAATCGCTTCAAAATTCCTCGGTATCTTTCAAATTACCATGAAATCTTTTAAATCCTTTAAAATCCCTTTAAACCATTAAAATCTATAGAAAAATCTTGGAGTTTTAAAATACCCTCAAATATTTCAAATTCTTTAAAATTTTGTGATATCTCTCGGAATCTTTTAAATCGCATTGAAAATCCTTGGAATCTTTAGAAATACAATGAAATATTCTAAATCCTTTGAAATACCTTTCAATTCTTGAAATAGAGATTTCAAAATCTTGGGCGTTTAAAGAATCCTCAAATATTTCAAATTCATCGAAATGTTTTGATATCCCCCGTAATCTCTTAGTTTCTTTATTAAAATTGTCTCACTGCAATATTATTTATTTCGAATGATGAAGTAAAATATGTATCATTAGCTTGTAAAACTTTGGAAGTGAGTCAAGGCAAAAGTGACAAAAAGGTTCTATTGGAAGGGTTTAAATCCATAGTTTGGGTTCATTTAGAAACCATTTATCATTCTATTTTAATTTATCTATTTAATTTATCATTCCATCAAGAGAGGTTCTTTTTTGTTGCTACTCCTTTGGAACCAAAAATTGGTTCTAATAGAAACCCTAGTTTTTTCTGTGATAAAAAATCGTAAACAATAAGAATAATATCAATTATTAAATTAAAAACCGAAAATGGTAAAAAACGCGAAAAATGTAATTTTCCTCGTTATTTTTAATCTAATAATTTTTTTTCTGATTCAGGTGAACGGTAAAAGTTATTTCAGTATAATGATATAAGTGCCTATGCAGTATAGATCTCATCAAAAATTATTTTATGTTCGGTACCTTAACTTAAGTAAAGTGTACGAACAAAAAAAATTTTTGGCGAGGTCTATACTCTAGGAATTTATACTAGCATAGGACTCAACTTTTACTATTCATTATTGGCTTGAACGTTATTCGCAATTTTTAACATTCCCGATACTGTAACTTGAATGTGCCAACATAAGATAATATATTATGGGGTCTTTGCAGCACAGAAACCTATTTTTATCACAATACACAACTTTTAAGGTTCTTCTAAATCTGGTAAAGAGTTACTTATCTGAAAATAACGATAAAAATTCTATTTTTCGTGATTATGACCATTTTTTGGTACTTTCATTTGAGTCCACGATTATAAGATAATTGTTGATGAGGTCTGTACTACATAGGAATAGATGTCATCATAGTATACAACTTTTAGTCTCCACCCGAATCACAAAAAATTTATTTGCTTGAAAATAAGGAGAAAAATATAAGTTTTTGCCATTTTAGGAAGTCTTTTTGGCACCCAGTAGAAACTTTTGAGTTCCCTCGGAAAAGGAAATATCATATATTTTTATCGATACGCCCTAATGGGCACCTTATTGAGGAAATAAAAAAAAAACATAAACATAGAGTTCACTGCAAAAACTAAAGATCTCTTTTTTACGGTATCATTTTTTTCGTGTCCTGTTCTTGAATAGAATAACTATCATTCATTGCTCGAAAAATTAAATAATGGTATTGAGTGTAAAGCTTACATGTAGGAACAATCGAACTGTCATTAATATCTGGAAGTGGAAGATGCGTCGGAGGCAGAGGCTGCCAAGACCACTGACATTCAGTTACAGGATATGCAGTTCTACAGGATAATAATACAGAAGCACCCAAGTCAGTTTCTATATTGGCAGGTACATCCACAAAAATTACACCAAGTGCAGGTGGTCTAGTTCCTGGTAGAAGATCGTCCATGAGATGTCCCTCCACCTTATCTGAGTTTATCGTCATTGGTGATGTACTCTCTGTATAATTCGGGCTAATCGTCGTCTGAGTTGTCTCAGTAGATTTTTCATCCATTTCACCTGCATTGATATAAAAAATATAGAATAAATAATAAAGGAACGTCTTCTTCATTTTTAGAAATATTTAACTTGAAGATGAGTTTCTTAAATATTAGAATTCCTTCAACTCCGTTTCACTTTTTTCACAATCATCGATAATTGTGTCCCACGTAAAAATTGTTTCAAAAGATAACGTCACACTCGACCTAACACTTGTGAAATCATATATGTAAATTTCAGAGTAGTGAGTCAGCCTGAGGAAAATTCAATTTCCTATCTTCTAAAGTCAACATTTACGCGACTGAATTTTGTAGACATTATCAGTGAAAATTAGATTTTAGCGAAGGCAACGAAGCAGATGAAATATGCCGAATATAATCATACGGTACGCAGTAAACGTAAAACCCCGGGATATCAAACCGGTGCATATCATTCTTTATATCGCTATTTCTATATCTCTATTTCTATAAAATCTCAATCTCTACGGAATCTATGGATCAATTTTCAACCTAATAGTTGGATTTTCCATCTAAAAAGATAAATTTTCAACCAAACATACAATAGCTAAATTGGCAGCTAAGAAAATTATTTTCTACTAGAAAAATACGAAATTTAAAAAAAATGGTGAATTTTGCAATCAAAGAGGTGAAATTTTAACTAAAATGATGAAGAATTAAATTTGAGTAAAAAAAATTCTTCAATCAGAAGAGAAAACAAATTTCTATTAAATTGTTGAATTTTCAAGCTAGCAAGAAGAATTTTGTGCAAAACAGTTATATTGTAAATTCGCCAATATTAATCTTCAACAAAAGAAGATTATTTTCTACAACAATAGTTGAATTTTCAACTCAAAAAAATTTATTTTCAAGAAACAGTTAAATTCTCGACCAAAATGAATGACTAACAAAATTGTTGTATTTTCAACATAATATTCACACTTTCAACAAAATAGTACAATTTTTAACAAGAAAAGTTTAATTCTCAGCCAAAAAAATAGTTAAATTTCTAGTTAAAAAATTAATTTTCAACAACAACGAATTTTCAATCAAATTGTTAAATTTTTAGGCACAAAGTACGGCGTTTTAACAAAATTGTTTAATTTTCAAAATAATAATTAAATTTTTACCCCGAAAATAAAAGTTTTAACCGGTAATATGATAGTATACTTTTCGATTGAAAAGAATTACCGTTAAACCAAAAGTAGTCGTATTTTTAACCAGAATAATGCAATTTCTGCAAAAAGATATAAACTATCAAACCAAAAATACGAATATTCAATGAAGAAAAGTTGAATTTCTACCCAAGAAAGAATTTTCAGTTAAGAAAGGAAAAAAGTCAATAAAATAGTCTGAAATTTCAATTCGCAAATGTAAATTGTCGACGAAATAGTTGGATTTTTTACGAAAACAGTTAAAAATTCAACCCAAAAAGAAGAATTTTCCACAAAACAGTCAACCAAAAAGAATGTATTTTTAACAATGCTGTTGAATCATGAAAAAAATTTAATTTTCATCAAAATAATTCTACATTCAACCAAGTAGTTAAATTTTCAACCAAACAGATTAATTTTCAATAAAGAAGATTAAATTTTCTACCAAAAAAAAGATGTTTCAAGAAAATACATAAATTTGTAACCAAAAGGTTAAATTTCAAACAAAAAGAAACGAATTTCCAACAAAATAGATAACTTTTCAACCAAAGAGTTGAATTTGCAACTAAAATGATGAATTGTAAAACAAACACAGAAACGAATTTTCAATAAAACAGTTGAATTAAAAAAAAATATAATCTTCAACAAAAACAAAAGAAGTTCTAACAAAACAGTTCAGTTTTCAGCAGAAGAAATGAATTTGAAACTAAAATGACGGTTTTTCAACCCAAAAACTTAATTTGCCACAAAATAATTCAACATTCAACCAAGTCGTTCAATTTTTAAACAAAAAGATTAATGTCCAATGAGGAAAATGAAATTTTCTACCGAAGAAGATGATTTTAACAAATTTTGAACAAAATAGTTCAATTTTCAATTGAGAAAAATAAACATTTAATAAAAAATGAAGTAATTACATTTTCAGTAGAAAATTTAATTTTGAACAAGCAATCAAATAAAATTCCAACAAAATAGTTAAATTCTCACCCAAAAAGATGAATTTAAAAAAAAAATTATAAATTGTAAAAATAAATAGTTTTCACCAAAAGAGTACATTTTTTTTTAATTTTCGAAGAAAAAGATTAATTTTCTGCCTACAAGGTGAATATTCCAAGAAATAGAATAATTCGATTTTCAGAAAAACCTTTAAACGAAAAATAGTTGGATGCTTAAAAATAAAAATAAATTTAAAAAAAAATTTTAATAAATAAATAAAAATAGATGAATTTGAAAAGTAATTAGGCCAGTTTTCAGCGCTAGAGAGTTGATTTTTCAATACAAGCGAGTTGAATTTTCAACGAAGACAGATTTTTTAGTTACTAGAAAAAAAAGGTCAAGCAAAATGTTGGATTTTCAAAACTAAAAGACGAATTTTGCACGAAACACAGTTAAATTTGTACTAAAAACGATGACTTTTCAACAAAATTTTTAAATTGCAAAGAACATAAATCAATTTATAAACGGAAAAAATAAATTCTTAATCAAAAATATAATAGTAGACTTTTCTTTTGACCAAATTAATATTCAACTAAAAAAAAAACGATTATTAAATACTTTTAATAAATTTGTTTTCTTTCGAAAAGTGTTTTCGTAGATTTATTTAGTTCATCTAGAGGTCGGAACTTAAGGATATTTTCTTTAAAAAATGAAGGAAATTTCTTTATTTGAATGTTGCTACCCATAAAAAGTACTGGCAGGCAATCGATCTTAATTAAGACTTGGACCATTCTGAAGTGCAATTCTCTGATCAAATAAAAAATCTGAATTCTGAATAAAAGCGTTGGATATCATTTGATACAATTTTAGTATCAAATTGACCATCTGGAATTTACTGCGTTGTCAAAGAAAAAAGTTTTAAAAACCATGTATTATCTTGTGGTCTTTTTATTTCTCTGGAAGCTAGGCAATAGATATTGTAAAGAATTTCTGTGGATCACGTCATCTGCATGGAAAAAAGGTTTCTGATATTATAATACTATAGTGATTCACTGGAGAAGACATTCCAAGCGATCGTATAAGAGACGAGACGGGTAAAAACCAGTAGTTAAGTCAGTGTCTTGATTCGCTCTAATTCAGGTGCGTGAGATCGGCATAATTTCTCGAAGCCGGTCCCATCGCCGTTGGCACTTGGCACAAGCGAAAATCATCGGGTCGCTCGTTATGCTAACGACACGGCACGAAAGTGAATGCCCTTGGCAATTCACAATATTCGAAAATATTTTTTACGACCGGTCAATGCGCCACCTTCACGTTCACTTTGAAAGAATTTGCTAATCGGATGCAAACACCCTTGCAAATTCCTAAGAACGCTACAAGTCAAACCCCTGCACTTTTCTGCACGCGAAGGAATTCCTGAATATTTCAGGATGATTGATGAATTATTAGCCACAAAAATGCGGATCTCGCGATTCCTTCGTAATTGGGATACGGCTGAGATCAAATTCCTCGATATGCCTTAATCGAAGACGTGAATCGCTTCTTATAGTTAGGCCTCAGAAGTCGCTAGAATTTTTAGTAAGACATTTCAAAATTTGCCTGCCATTGAATAATAAAAAGATTTTTTGAATGATATTAAAATGGAAATGGTTCTTATCTGGACTTAGTCACGACTTTGATTACAATACAGAGATACTTAAACCTCGTTTGTTATATCGGTCAAGGTGTACTCGCCGCTGTTCATGAAAACTATTAACATATTTCATCAAAAAAGTACATATGTGCAAAATAAATTAAAACTGTATACTTTTGTATGCGAGGTAATTTAATTAACTTTTTGGGTATTTTGATAGAAGTCAATAGATGATTATATGCTTTTCTCTAATCTGAATATAGACTCCGGATGTTTCTCGAAGATTATGTTTAGAATGCGGCCTTGATAAAACAGACTCTGACAAGGTAGTGCTTACTGAGGTCTTTGACGACATAAAGAATGTTGACACTGCGTGTTCGCGCATGAGTTTTGTGACTGGCATTTATTTAGACAGTTGTCATACAGAATTGATTAAAAATATGGAATGTTGCAAAATGTAAAAGCATGATAAGTTTTCTATATGATAGACATTATTTTTGCCAAATGAACATTCATATCATAAACCAACTTTTTTTTGCTAAAAAATAAAATTATTAGTGATACGATTACGTCGGACACTAACTAAGAATATTGAAAAACTCTTCAAGTCAGTGATTTGCAGCCAAATGTTTTTGAATACATTTCCATTTCAAATCAGATAGCAAGGCAACAAGGTCCAGCTTAGCGTATCAGATTTATTTGATATTTGGATACATCATTTGTGTGATGAAAATTAAGGAAAATCTATTACACAGCTCAAGTATTTTGTTTGGGTTGATTACAAGCATTCGAAGATTAATTGGGAATTCTCAAAAATGATAGAAAGTTTTTTCAAACTACAGTATGTTACGAATGAGTATAGGTATTTGGGATTTTCTTTGTATTTATTTGACTTAGGAATTTTTGCGCTTTCAATCGATTCCAAAAAAATTAAAAAATTGCAAAATTGCGGCTGTTTTTTAATTATTATTGGGAGAGGATTTTCATAAAAACAGCACTTAACCATTTTTTTAGAGAAGTTTAAACAAAATATGAGAAAAAAGAAAAATGGTGGGGCTTTCCAGAAAATCTTCAATATTTTTTCATCGAACTTTTAATACATGAAAATCAAATTTTCAGGAAAACTCCTCATTTTCCAATATTTAACAAAAGTTTCTGCTAATATAAAAAGGCATCTTATCAGTCTTTTGTCGGCTAAACGAAAGTCACGAGATATGTAGTGAATATTGTCGCCTTTTTCTAATCTTAAAATAGAAATGTTAAATAGCAGTGTTCTCAAGAATATCCACTTTCAATAATTTTTCTAAAACAGGCACAATGTTGCCATTTTTTTCTTTGTTTTTTTGTAATCAATTGGAAAATAAAAAACGTCTCGGTGATAGAAGAAGAAAATCCTAAATACCTATTCTCGTGCAGAAAAAATTTCATTATGAAAAAACTTCTTGTCAATTTTTCAAAAATTCGCAGGTAATCCTCACATGATCGTTAAAAATCAAAAAAAGGTTTTGATTACATTATAAAATATGAGTTATTTTATTTTGACTATATAATGATTTGTCCAAATACTAAATCATTCCGACACGGAGACCAAAATTTTTTTTTAATTTTACCTGCTGTGAAATGGAATTGGTCTATTATTATTAATAAGTAAAATTTATAAATCGAAAAACAACGATATTATATTGCTGTATTAGAAATGATACAAGTCTAAATATTTCGCTAGTTAAATAGGAATAATTTTGACAGAGGCTTGAAATTTACCATTTACTTCAAAATTTACCTTACAATTATAAATATTATAAAGGCCTAATTATTGTAATTAAAATAAGTGAAATTTGTAGCAAACTAATAAATAGTTTTTTATATATTGTAAGCCTTTATGTTTTAATTTGGTACAAAATCAAATTTAGTAGAAGAAATTATTACGATTAAAAAACGGGATTTAATTACATTTCATTTATTAATAAAAAAAAGTATTTGTTCATGTTATTTTGTGTGTATTCGTGTTATTTATGATATTATAAACTATATAAATCTTTATCAACACGAACATTGTTTGAAAATAAAATAAAACTTGCGATATTTCATGACGAAGGAATACTAATTAGTTCTTTCACGTTATAAAATTCTTCGCTTTAAATAATAATATGTATAGTAAATTCAACCATTCCCTAAATATTGATGCAAATAAGTTTGTGGGATGAATATTGGAAAATTACTGTTTCATTAGAAATTTAAATATTTATTTTAATGAGAGGATACCATTAGAAATCACGTGCACCCATTCATACACAAATATATTTTTAATCTTTAGTTATTTTTATCATTTCATGACAAAAGGTACAAGATTTTCCCGAGATTTTAAAGTTTGGAAAAGACTGGCGCATTTCAAACAAATTTGAAATGTTAACAGAAAATAAATTCGAAAAATTCAAATTTTGCTCAATTTTACAACTAAATCATTGAAAAAATATTTCTCGAGTTGGGAAATAGAAAACAAGATTCAAATGAAGAAATGCTGCTGAGCTAACAAATTAGTTGAACATTCGTCTGGTAACTACGATGATCATTCGCGTTCAAGTCACGGTCAAGGTTTCAAGTCTAGAAAGCGTTCTCCAGATCAGGTGTTCATGTCAGTCAAAACTGTTACTGCGATTTTTGATGCACAAAGAATGCCATTCCAAAAATTTTTAACTATCTCTTTTTTATTGCATATATCATTGTTAGTTCAATCATAATATCAGAATTAAATTCACGAAATTTATCTAAAGAATAATTATTGTCAAATGAATGAATAATAGCTCATTTAATACAGTCAAATTAGGATTTTTGCTAGAAACAATCGGTGTCAGTAAATTTTTTTTTATTTTACTTTTCGTCAGGACGTCCTAATGAAATTCTGAAAACCTTCAGTCTGTAACTAAAACTGATATATTTTTTCAAGACGTTTGTGTGGATTGTTGGTTTCAGTGAAGAAATACATGAGAATGTGTACAAAATTATTGGTAAAGCATAAAATAAACTTTAAAATAAGTCATTAACAAACACTCTGCGACTATTAGTTCAAGAGTTATGAATTTGTTAAATAAGGATACAGTTTTCTCTATTAAGTCTAAGCTGTAATGAATTTTGATTGTTGGAAAGACAATTTTAATCTAATTTTAGGTATTAGCATCTTAAACTCAATGGTCCAAGGTGTTAGAATTTTATTAGAGTACTTACAATAAAAAAACTGAAGGAGAAGCGGGGAAACACTTTTTTTTAACGATAATAGTTTTTGAATCAAAGTTATTGGTGAGCTGAAATTTACCAAATTTTCTAAGGCAATGGTAGACAGATATTTAAAAAAATTTTACAGTAATGTTATATCTGCAATAGTTCCGTAGTAAAAAATATTGGTTAACAAATTTTCATAAACAATATTTTATAGAAAAGTTTGATAAAATTTTATAAATTGGTAAAAAAATAGTAAGATAAAATTAAATTGCAAAAAATATTATCAAAATAAATGCTTTTTGTCAGTTTTGGAAATTTTCATTAAAAAAAATTTTTTTTATTTGAAATTACATTATCAGTATCTGCAAAATATTATATCCAACTCTTCCCAATATTATAACTATAGCATTTACACTTTTACTTTTTTCACATTCTTGTAAGATCATGAAATTAAAAATTAATTTAACAATAAAACCGCAATTCATATTTGCTAAGTTATAAACGCTTACACGAAATTTAACACAAACGGTAATATAAAAAATAAATTAAATTTTCATCAATCAGGAAATAAAAATATTGTTCTTTGTTTTCTGACAAATTCCATAATTATTTAAAACTTCGGATAAGTTAAAGTAGGAAAAAAGTATTGTTTTTAATGATTCAGCAAATTCCAACTAACTAAAAGTTTTTCTCTAAAAAAGTATTACACTGTTTAGAAAAAATGCATTCTCATCTCTCCGGTTATTTTTTATTTAAAGTACTAAAAGAATTAGGTTTATAATCATAAATGAAGAATTTTCAACAAAAAGACCAGCTTTTAACAAAATAGTTGAATCCTCGACCAAATATATGAAGTTTCAATCAAGAAAGATGAGTTTTAAGTTAATAAGTTGAATTTTCAACTAAAAGGAACTTTTTTAATCAAAAAATGAAACCATCAACATTTTTAGTTAAAAAAATTAATTTGAAGAAACGAATTTTCAATATGTTGAATTATACTAAAAAAGCCGAATTTTTAACAATACATAAGAATTTACAGACGATTTTCCAACCAAAAATACAAATTTTCAACGGAAGAGTTGAATTTTCAACTATAAAGGATAAAAGATTAAGTTTCTAACGAAAAAGGCGAGTTTTCAACAAAATATATGAATGTTTAATCAAATTGTTGAATTTTCAACTAGAAAAGATGAAATTTGAATAAAAAGTAAAATTTTCGCAAAAATCAATTAAAAAGTGAAAATTTAACCAAAAACAGTTGCATTTTTAACCAAATACACTGGGAATCCCATTTAAGTCGTTCCGATCATTGTTGCCGCTGCAATTTCGGGGTGAGAGTGGAGCCATTCAGGGTCGAGGGGACAAAAGGACACTGACGTTCTGAACGAGCGAATGCTGTGTTCGCTTTGAGTCAATGCCATTTAGGATCATGCCCGAAACCGACTTGAATGGGATTTCCAGTGTGGTTAATTTTTCACGCCAAAAAGGTCGATTTTTCGGAAGATAATTGTATTTGATATTTCAAAATTAAAAAAATCTAATTTTCATCCGAACACTTAAATTTTTAACATAAGAGATGAATCCTCAAACAACAAAATTAATTTTTAACAAATTCACTCAATTTCACACCAAGTGATTGAATTTTTTACGAAAAATATGACTTTTATCAAAATAGTTAGATTAGACGTTGATCGGCGGCTCCCCTATACACTCAACTGCCGATATTACAAACCCTAGCTTAAAGTGTTCCTAGAACTGATGGCCTCCGCAGTTTCATGATGAGAGGAGCCGCGGGACGAAAGAGAGCATGTGCTCAACCAATCCGGTTTCATCATGCGTCCACATTTAACATAATGGTTTATGCGGACCTGCCTGCTTACGTATAGATTCGCCCGATTTAGGATCAAGGTCAAGCAAAGCCACACCCGAAAACGGTCTTATTTCGGGAGTTGAGTGTCATTTAAAAAAAATGCTGACACCAAGAAGTTCTAACTTCTTCTAACTGAATAAAAAATTTCCATATCATAATGATCTGTTTGAACAAGATGTTAATCAAGAGGATGTTTTATCTTTGGTCATTTATTTGACCTTAACAATGCATTTCGGAGATCCAACGGATCCATTCGACGATGAAGGAGCAGGCTTCCTGTATTACGTAAATAAGTTAGACACTTAAATCCATGCGAACTGTTAATTACGTAAGCAATTTCTGTTGACGTGATAGTCCAATCGTTAAGTCAACTATGTATAATTTTCTTTTATCATCACGAACGCTGCTTAAGATAGGCAACTTGGCATTTCAGAAAAGCGCAAAATCAATGGAAAGCTTTCAACTTTGACATTCTATTGTCACAGTTCCTGTCGACGAATTTCATTTTAAAAAATGTCCATATTTATTTATTCTATTTTTACGTCTTTTTTACCACATCAAATTAAATAGGCAATCACTAAAGCACCTCATTTCACACAAGGGTGGCTAAAAAACTTCATTTTCCAAATTCTTTGAATCTCCCTCATTTTTCCATGATAAATTTTTCATTTTCCCTGACCATAAATATTCTAAGACAGGCATTTTGATTTTGCAACGCTTTGAATATATAATCTGACACACAAGAAATAAAACAAATAATTAACGAATTTTTCTTAAGATAATTCAAGTTGATATTACAAAGAAAAAAATCAATTTCGATTAAAATAGTCGAGCTTTCTGCCAAGAATTCGTATTTTACAAAAAAATAGTTTAATTTTTAAACTAAAAAGATAAATTCCTAATAAAAAATATAATTGATGCACTTTTAACAAAAAAGATGAGATTTCCACCAAAAGAGATCAATTTGAAAACCAAGAAGATCACTTTTCAACCAAGAAGATTAGTTTTCTACTAAAGAAGTCGAAGATTTAACTAAATAGATGAATATTCAAATAAATAGTTAAATTTTCAACTAAAAAGAATAATTTTTGTTATCAAAAATGGGTTATTCTTTAGTAAAACAAATTAAAATTCAACCAAAAACAGTTGCATTTTCAATCCAATAGTTCAATTTTCTAGCATAAAAAAACGGATTTTGTAGCAGGAAATTAAGGCAAGTGTGCCAGTTATCGGAAGGTTAATGCGAATTTCAGATGTCAAATGCTTAAAAAACGATATTAAACATATTTAAAGTTTAAGAAATGGGTTTTATCGAATAAAACGTACCTTTAAAAGGGTAAATTACTTATTACTTGTAACATATCCTATTATCATGAATATTATAAGAAGTTCGAAGTTCTAAATACGAGAATGCATGGGTTATCGGCAAGTCAGAAATCTGGCTGCTTCAGTTATCGGCACTTCGATGTGTGAGTGATCGGCAATGGCGTTTAGGAAAAAACATTTTTGCTGAAAACGAAGAACACAACAGCTTACTATATGTAAAACACTGCCCATCTGTCGACAACCCATGCATTGACGAAGACTGGCACATTTACCTTAAATTGGATATTTCAAACAAAAGAAAAAAGAAAATTAGTTGAATTTTCCAGCAAAGATTTGAACTTTTAACAAAATAGTGCAATGTTCAACCAAATAGTGGCATTTTCAATCACGACAAAAAATAAATTTTAAAACGGAAAATTGGAGATGAATTTTCAACTAAAAATGAAGTATTTTCAACGAATAAAAATTATTCACTCAAAAAAACTAAAGTTATTAAAATGGTTCAATAAGCAGTTGAAGTTTCGACCCGAAAATGTAAATTCAAATAAAAAATAATTTTTAGTCAAAGACTTTCAACCAAAATAAATTTATTTTGAAGTAAAAAAAGACGAATAAAAAAAAATCACATTTTTCACCAAAGAGAAAAACCGACAATATAAATATTAATGGCAGCGTACCCAGAGGTAGATCGCGGAAAGAATGGTTAGAATATGTGAATGAGACCTTAGTTAGAAGAGACATAAGAAGTCACAGAAACACGACAGCCTGCATGAAAAAATGCTTGGACATAAAAGAAGCTAGAGAAGTATGCCAGGACAGGAAAGTATGGCGGCAAGTGGGGAACCTTACATAACGACTTCGTGAGGTTCTTCGCTTAGGGTGATTGCTAGAGAGATTGATCAGCAACCTGGGTCGGAGCAGTGTTGCGGAACGAACGTGTTATTTACTTAAATAGCACGAGAATTCTGGATCAATCTGAAAAATCTCTATCCCTTCCAAATACCACTCCTTTCCCCTACCGAGTGAGTCACGCCTACCCCGAAAGGGAAATGGCTTAATGGTGTAATAAAGCAGTAAAACTTTATGTACCCAAGTCTCGAACCAAGCAGTTTAATTTTCAATTAAAAAAGATCTATTTTCAACAAAACAGCAAAACCTTCTTTCAAAGAGATCAATTTCAAATTCCAATGATAAATGTTCAACAAAAAGTTATTTTTCATAATTCATTATTTTTTAATTTGAATTCAACCTAGAAAGACAAATTTTCAACGAAATTTTTGAATTATCAAATAAAGAAGGTTATTTGTTAACTACACAGTTTATTTTGAACAGAAGAAATTTATTCTAAAACAGGTGTATTTTTAACCAATAAGAGGTTGCCACCAAGAAATATATTAGCTGAATTTTTAACAAATTCATGTTCTGCTAAAATAGTAATTTTAGACACAAAAAGGCGAATTTTCATTGTGAAAATTCCCTAATTTTTCCCTGCCCATTAATATTCAAAGACCAGAATCTTAATCTTTTAATATTTTTCAGATAGAATCTTCTGTAAAAGAAATAAAAAAATACAAATTTATTGTCATTGATATTTATTTAGAGTGCCTCTAATAGTAATTCTCTGACTTTTCCCTGATTTTCAGGTTTTTCCTGACCTACGGACAGCCTGCTTCTCCTTTTTTAGACCTTGAAATTACAAGACTCTATCTCGGAAGTTCGGAATAAAAAGCAATAACTCGGTTTTAAACTTCATATATTGTTTTAGATTAAAAAGTTGATAAAAACAATAACTTAGCCGAGAGAAAAGGGGGAGGCAAATCGAGTCTTAAAGAGATAGAACCTAATCTTAATTACATTTTGCAATGTCTTACTCATTCGCGTGACCAAAAGAATATGTATCCAGAGCAGGTAATTGCAATTTATAACTGTCGGCTATGAGCAGTACTATACTTATGATTGAATTCTTACTTGTATCCACATTAAAGAACCAAATTTGTTCTTCTTTTAATAAAAAAACCTTATGTTTCTCATTTTAAATGTATACTTTAAATTCAATGATGAAAATCACAGAACAAAGACGTGCAAAAATATTGTATAACAGCAAACGTTTAATTAAAAATCATTATTTTCTGTTATTAGCGTTCAGGCTTTCGTTAAACTCTCGTGATTTATCTACTCGAAAACTATAATTTATTCGGAATAAAAAAACGGAGGAACTAAGGAAACTACAGAATTAGAACGTATTGTATGTATTTTTTGATAGCTGAGTAATTTAAAATGCCTGTAATTGGTCAAGTCTCTTTGCAAACGCATTTCAATCCGTTTCAATCAATAAATGCGTTTTAAATTTGGAACTTATCTGGTAATAATATGTGTAATTAATTCATGGGCTCAGTTAAAGCTTTATGGTAATTAATGTATGTAACATGTGTAATTACACATAACGTGTAGGACTCAATGAAAATTGTTCTTGGTGTAAAAATGCATTATGCTGATTGAGTTGATTCAAAGGCAGCAATAGTCTCTTTTCATTGAAGTGACATGAAGGTACTTTGACTTTCCAATGTTTTATCGCAGTAGTGAAACCAAACGATAGTTAGACTACTTTCATCCAAGTTACACACGTTTTGCTCACGACCAAATTAGGCTACACATGCCTATTTAAAAATGCTTCCTTTTTATTGTGGCTAGTTGACAAAAATTGGCAATTATTCTTAGGAAACATTTCAAAAACCTAGAAACGTTTCTGGTGGACAAACTTTTAAGAAAAAGTACAAAAAACTAAGAGAATTTTTTCAGGAATCTACAAATAAATGCAATAAATTACAAAAGAATTACAGGAATTTACAGGTTGTGCATATTTTTTCAGAATAAAATATATATATATATTTATAGGCTGCGAGCATCAAATTCACGTAAATCTTATGAATGAAATTTGTGCCTGACACAAAGGAGAAAACTCTCTTTTGGTGTCAGTTTGGAAAAAAAAATTATTTGGCGTCGATAAAAATCATAAAAAGTACGATTTCTTAATAACATAATTAGGAGCATAATTGTATCCCTAAACATTTTTAAAAAATATTACCTAACTTCTTGGTTATTCCGCATAAAATACCACAAAAACATATAATAGATAAGAGATAAAAATGTTAAAACTTTGGCACCAAAAAAAATTACTAAATAAAAAATTTCTTTAATAAGACTTAAAGGTTTCTTCATGACTAAAATTGAAAAAATAGCAATATGTATTTTTAAATATATATATTTATTATTAGATATTTTCTCAAAATCTTGGTCAGGTTTTGTTTAAACAATTATGTTTTTTATCCACAAAAAATTATGTTAAGTATCTCTGTACAAAAAACTAAAACTTTCTATTTTTTCCACGTTTCTCCCAGCATAAACCACTTGCAATTTACAGCATTACACAAATTATCTTTTAACGAAATTGACATATTTGCATATTTATATTATTATGCACATTGTTATTCCGCAGAAAAATTTAAAACTTGTACATTGTCTATATGATCTAAGCTTTTTATTTGTTATTAAAAAATTATCCAAGATCTTGCTTTATTATTTACCAGAATTGAGTTTTGTGTTTTGAATTTTTTGCATCAATTTTTGACACAAGATAAAACATTAAGACTTATTGATCCATTATAATTTAAAGATTCTAAAAAATAATTATTTTTTTAAATTTTGTTTTATCAATCAGAAGGCAATATTTAGAAAATGAAAACAGACTAGGTCACGTTGACAATTTCTCAATATGGTCTTCTTATTGTGTCAATAATGTTAAAAATGTTACACCGTCGCGCCGTTTAATTTAACTTTTATATTTCTCTCGTTTTAAACGTTTATGACTTTTTTTAAAATTATTATATACATGATTGATTCTCGGGCGTCAGGAAGCTTGGGTATTTCTTATTTATTTTTTTTTGCCTTGATAAGGATGCTGTATGAGTGCCGAAATGTCAGTGTTTATTTCTCATAGCTGTTTTTTGTTGTGATTTGATAATAATAAAAATAAAAAAGACGAAAGAAATAAAAAAAAGAGAGAGAAGGGGATTTGGTTGGCTGTCTTCTAATTTTTCTTTCCTCTTTTTTCTTTTTGTCCGAGGAGGGAAAGTGTTCTTCTTTATTTTTTTCAAATTTCAATAGGAACATTTTATGGTGGTTGTCCAAATTTGTTCGTTGGATTCTTGTTTTTCTTTTTAGGAATCCTGCACATTAATTTTATCATAGGACGTTAAATAAGATTTTCAATTTGATTTTAATCTCATTCAAATTTCTTTAATTTTTGTATAAAAATGATTTGATATAAAACAAGTTATTCTTTCTGTTTCGTATTTATGTATATTGATATTTCATAAAATTTTATTAATGCAACTATTCAAAGCCTTGTTAAAGACAAATTTATTAAAAATATTTCTGGTTCCAGGGTTTTTTATTTTTAATGAGATATCTATTATATTTTTTTATTCTAGTGAATGCTGAATCTCTCAGAGTTTTGACAATCTTTAGAAAAATTTGTAAAGATACTATTATGCTCATAATTATGTTCCCGAGAAACCGTACTTTTCCTACATTTTACCGGGCTAAATTTTATTTCCCAATCGAAGACTAGATGAGAGTTTTCTTCTTTATTTTAGCTATAATTGTTATTCTTTAAAGATTTCTCTAAATTCAATATGTATGCTTAAAAATTTTTTTAAATTAAAGCTTTAAACATTTTTAATTCAAGCGTTTAAAAATTCACGAGCATAAAATGGAAGCTTTTATCACTTTTAAATTGCAAATGTTGTCATTACAGGCCGTTAAACTAAACGATTAAAATTTTTGCTAATATAAGTTGATCAGTCGAACGATTTGAAGAAATAGAAATCCGCGATATCATTTTCAAATCGTTTCATATAAATTTCAATAAATTTAATAGCTATTCAAACATTTATAAATTTCAAAATTTTTAATCATTTGAATCAATTTTAAGTTAGAAATATTTATTTATACAACCAGATTTGTTTAAAAATCTTTTCAAGTACTCCCTTAAAAGTTTTGAAAAACTTTTAAAATATTCTTTTAAAATTAATTTTGCAATAAAAAAAATCATTTTTAGTTTTTCTAGGATTTTTGATAAAAAAATGTTGGTCATTTTAATTGTTTCAAAATTTTTAAAAGGCTTCTCAATGTTTGGTACAAAATCTTCAAAAATCTACATTTTCTTTAAAAAATTTAGAAATTGTTCAATTTTTAGTTATTAATAAAAAAAAATTTTAAGGTGTTTTAAATATTCTTCGGTCATTAATTTTTAAAAATAAAAAAGAGAGGGCGAGGTAGCGGAGATAGAAGTTGAAGAATGGCAGGAAGGTGAAGTGGAGTAATATGGAAAATTAAATTTTTGGCACTTGGAGCCCAATGAGAAAAAATATAGACAATAATTGTTAGGAAAAATTTTTGATTTTACAGGATTTTACCAAATTATAGGGAAAGATCAATTCAGTTAAAGCATTTTTTGAAATTGCTTGAAAATCTTCCAGATTTAAAAAAAATGTTTAAAGTATTTTGAAATATTTTTAGAATTTATTTGTAAATTAATCTTTAAAAATAAAATAACATTTGAAATTTTCTCAGAAATCTTAATATAATTTTTATATTCTCTTGGAATTTAAAATAGTCTTCAAAAATCTTATAAATTTTTTTGAAGTCTTCCAAAATCTACATTTTGTTATAAATGCCTTCAAATCTTCACAAGATTTAAATTATTTTTGATTTTTTTCAAAACTTTCGAATGTCTTTTAAAATGATTGGCATTATTCCTATATTTTTTTTAATTCACAAAATTCAGAAAAATTGCTTTAAAATCATCCAAATTCTTTTTTACGGTTGTTTACAATGTTAGTAAATATTCTATTTAGATTAATTTTTCAAAATAAAAAATCCCTGTCTGAATTAATTAAAATAAAATTATTTCGAAAAATAAATAACACCTCTTGTTTAAACTGCTTTTGATAGATGTGGAACTATGGATAAAATTTTAATTAAAAAAAAATGTTGCATAACTGAAATTGCTACTTGAGCTGCGATTTATTATAATAGCGAAAGTTCTTGGTGATAGCGTGATATTTTTAAAAAATTGTAGTTTCTTGTAGAAACTTATATATCGTATGTCATACCAAAATTGACAGTAAAGTGTCGAAATCTTGCTGGGCATTCTAAAAGTATTGATTGTAGAAATATATTTCTTTTTGCTTAAATTTGTATATTTTTCCAATAAACTACTAGTATTCACAACAATAATTTACGTTAAATTAAAGGTGTAATAATACCTTGTAGATTTCTACGAAAAAGTAGAAAAAATATGAATAAAAAGCTACACAAACTTTTGAATTGTACAAACTTATAGTTTATTGTTAATTTGTTTACTTTTCTAAAAGAAATACAAGACAAAATTATCCAATTGTGTTTAATTGCTTTTTCTTGTTAATTTTTTAAATAGTTTTTTTTACAAAAAGTACATGTTTTAACAAAAAATTACAGTTGTAGAAATGTCGTACTTTCTTGTAAAAATGTTTGCCACCAGGGGTGCAAGGATAAGCTATAGTTTCTCAATACATTAAATTTCGGTAGAATATCTTTATTAAAAGTATAGTATAGAAAAATATTTTAATTCTTTATTATGACATTATGACTCATAATTACGACTTATGAAGCAAAATCGTTTCTACGAAGGAAAAGTATCTAGTGCAAAATACTATAGCTTATTGTTTCTTCATGAAAAGAAATATGGTTCAGATTCCTTTACTTCTTTTTTTTTAACGATTGCAAAATGTATTGAACAATGCTACATATATATTTTTTGTTTAACAAATATATTGTGGGCAGAATAAATTGCACAGAATGAAATATTGAATTCTTTGCTACTGATAAATGCTCTTAAAATGTGATCAATATCATGGAAGCTCGAAAAAAATTTGGTTTGAGCTTCCGGCGGCACATAACTTCAAATGCCGATTGTAATAAAGCACTGCTATAGAATAAGATGATTGCTAACTGAAAGTAGAAATTGTTGCCAACATTTTAATTAAATAAATTTAAAATAAAGAATTCGAATAAATGGAATTCAAAAATACATATTTAAATTTTATATCCTTTTAAGTCGAAGAATGAACAATTTAGACATTGTTAAAAATCAAAACTTTGAACGGAATATTTTGGATTAAAATATGAAAATAAGGATCATTCAAAATTAAAATGTTTAACTTTATAGGATTCTAAATTCTATAGGCATAAAATTGAAGGTTCAATTAGATTAGGTTCAA
Source organism: Belonocnema kinseyi (assembly GCF_010883055.1). NCBI lineage: Eukaryota > Metazoa > Arthropoda > Insecta > Hymenoptera > Cynipidae > Belonocnema > Belonocnema kinseyi. Next base: position 101,194,347 of record NC_046659.1, on the reverse strand, counting down.
GATTCAATTACATTTTGGCAAATTTATACAATTTTGTCCAAAAGAGTGAAAAAGCGAGCAATTTCAAACTTAGCAAAATCAAAAGTATAACAACCATTATTAAGAATAGATAATTTGAAATTGAAGAAGCTTAAAATTCAAGTCAAAAATTTCTACTTAAATATTGTATTTAAAGGTCGAAGGGCCTTTAAAATAAATATAAAATATAATAATTTCAAGTAAAATATTGCTTTCAAACTTGAAAATGAAAAAAAAAAACGGCTTAATTCGAAGCGTTTTACAAATTAAAGCATGAAAAATAAAATATTAGGAATGTTAATACTTAATTAATTACTAATCAATTTAAATAGTAAAATTTCAAATTGATGGTTTTGATGATGAATAATTCAAGTTTTTAAATATTGAGAATATCAAATTCAGTTGAACATTGCTCTATAAATCCATATATCTTTCCTATTTCTAAATTCCATGTTCTAAAAAATGACAAAATGGTCATTTTTATAAAGTAAAAGCACAATGACTCAAAGATCGAACTAATAAGATTAGTGTTTATGTGTCAAGAATTTGAAGATAAAAAGAGATTTTTGCCTATGTTCATATGACGAAACGTCTGAAAAACAAACAATGCGGGTATACTTCCTAAAAGGTTACACAAGAATATTGCCTTGATACTTGGCCTTGCATCCTAGAAAAGTCCCAAAAGGATTTTTGTGTCAGTTTAACAGAAATAAAGTTACTAACATTTTTTAGTTTACGCGGTAAAATATTTTTCATGTGAGTAAATATTTTAATAGCAATAAAAAAATTCTTTCAGCACAATTTGTATGAGGTTTTCACGCCCCCATTGATCCTATGTATTTCTTGAAAGAATACATGCTTGACCTTCAAAAATTAAAGTAAAAAACAAATTTGACTTTTTTAAAAAAATGGTATATTTTGGGTTTTCAAGAAAAGTATCATTCAATGAAAAAACTAAAATGAATTTTTGACCTTGGTTTTTCAAGCCTAATATTTTTTTTTTCTAACTGCGTACAATTTTATAATTTTTTTGAAACCAAACATGTTGCATAGTTCGATATTTTATTTTCATTTAACTTCAATGTTTATTTAAACTATTATTTTTTATTCTGGAAATTATCAAAATTGATATTTATTTATCACAGGCTTTACGGTCATCCTTTTTTGGTCAAAAATTCAACTGTATTGTTGATAAGTCGCCTTTTTTACTTGAAAATTAAAACATTTGAAATTTGTTTCTTTTTTGGTTTGACGGCCCTTCCTATTTTATAATTTTTTGTTTAGTTTTAGATTTAACCTTTTAGTTAAAAATTCAATTCTTTGTAGAAAATGAACTATTTTGTTGAAAATTTTTTTTTTTATTGTTACAAAATTTTTGTTCACAAATTTTACTATTCCATTTTTTGTTAAAAATGTATCTTTCTTAATTGAAAATTCAATTATTTGGATAAAAATGTATGAACTTTGTTGAAAGTTCGTCTTTTGTGGTAGAAAATTAATTTTCTTTGTTAAAAAATTAACTGCTATTAGGTAGACCATATATCGACGCCTCCATTCAATATGAGTCTATCTGTTGATAGCGCCGTGCATGAGACTATGCGCTGTGTATAAGAATAGGGAATAGTCTCATACATGGCGCTGCCAGCACATAGCCTCATATTGAATGGAGGCGTCGACATGTACTTATTTGACAATTTATCTTTGCTGGTAGGAAATCAATTTTCTTGGTTAGAAATTTTGAAAATCTGTTTCAGTTGATGATTCAAGTACTTTGTTGAAAATTCATCCTTTTTAGTTATATTCAACTGTTTCTTTTTTGAAATTAAACTTTATCGATTCAAATATAAATTATTACATTCTTTGTTGAGAATGATTTTTTCCCGTTTGAAATTCAACTGTTTTGTCGAGAACTCGTCTTCAAAATTCCACAATTTGGTAGAAAATTCGACTTTGATCATACAAAATTTACGTATCTTGTCGATAATTCATCTGTCTGATTCAAAATTTAACTATTTGGTTGAATATTCGGATTTTTTGTTACAAGCTCGTACTTTTGCCTTGAAAATTCAACATTTTATTTTTTTTATTTTTATTTAGAGAAAAGCTACAATTCTTATTTAATCCTAATGATAAAGACCTCATTTTAATCTTTAAAGAATTGTCTAAATTTGTATTTGGGTGGATTTAATTGAAAAAATTAATTTCGAAATCATACAATTATTAATGTTATAAACAATGACAGGTTAAATTTTAATTAGCACCACCCAAATATAATTGTAGAGAATCCTCCAAAGAATAAATTCAGGCCTGATCATTAGGATTAAATTATATTTGTAACCTTTTCCTAAAGAGAAATCAAAAACTAAAACGCTAAGTAACTACTGTTAAATAAACAATTTTAGCCTGAATTGTGTTGCCTAAAGTACACTTGGGAACTGCTGTCAAGTTTTTCAGAAATCAATAATAGATCTATTGATGTCGATTTTATCAATCATTTTAAAGATTGGCAACTTTTGAGATTGATTTACGTAATGTACATCCTTAAGCTTCTTGTTTTGAGATTGAAAATTTAACACTTTGGATGAAAATTTTGTTTATGGACTAAAATATCCTTCTTGATTGAACTGTTTACTCATGTACAATTTTTTGTTAATTTTAGCTATTTTTATTTAAATGAGAACAGAAATATCCCCCTCCCAACCAAACCTCAAATTAAATCGTCTACGTTGGTTTTGTACAAACCCAAAATAAATTGATGGAAACAATAAAAAAGGATGAAAATGTAAAAATTTCTTACCATTGCTAACAGCCAGGAGTCCAATAAGAGTGATCAGGATCATCATCGTTATGCAGCCGAAGCCCGGCGCTTCGAATTGAGGCATCATCCGAAAATCTTTTCACGCGGGTATCTCATGGACTCGGTAGTTTCTCCTCGTCCTTCCAGGGTATTATCTGTCACTTCCTGGATCAGGGACAAAGAGGAAGGTAGACTCTTCACCACGGCCAATTAGAACATGCAAATAACGATGAAGCATGTAACGATCACGAAGCCGCAATATCCGTCCTCATATAGACCTGCTATATTCTATCTGTGACACGTCGTTGTCGCTGTCTGCAATTTAGAGCGAAGGTGTTTCCGGTAGCTTCAAGTTCTCACTCGATGACACCCACAAAGCTCCAGGCACAATAATCAAAATTTCTCAAGGCTTTTTTTTTAATCCGGGTTATTTAGTAATCATTTTACGTGACTAAACAAACAGTTACTCAGTCTTTAAAACAGATTTGAATATTCGGTATACTTCGGGGAATTCCGGGGGACACCTGTTATCTGAAAACGTCAAACTTGAGATGAAAAGTGAAAAAACGTTCTTGGTTTTTCTAAGTAAGTCCTCAGTCTTTTTTCCGATTTTTTGTTCCAGTTCGTGGTTAGAGTCTAGGACGCACTATTCTCATGCGCACAAGGACTCGATGCACTTCTTTTTGACACAAAAACTATTTGGGTTAATGAGCGGAAAACTGAGATAAACGAACGGATTAAGGCAAATTAGAATTTATTATTATTGACAGATGCCTTGCATTAAGGAAAATTTATTTGAAAATAGAGAAATGTTTCGTATTATGAATGAGAAATATGTTTATATTAGCGTGACGATATCGTAATTATAAATTGCATCGAATGCAAATAAAACACATCTTGAACTACAAAAATGCACTCCCAACTAAAAGTTTTGGTAGGCTGATGTTTCTAAATTTTCAGTTCAGTATAATACTTTTAATACCATGTCTAAACTATATTTTCAAAATTATTTAACAAAAAACGTTTAAAAATTTAGCAAAGAATTTAACTTGATGCAGATAACCTAAAACATTAGAAAAGTTCAAACCTCATGCCAATTTTTTTATATTTAGAGTATTTGCTAGTAAAAAATAAAAATAATTAGAAATTCAAAAAAGCATTTTGCAAATTTTAGAATTTCTTGAGCGTGCAACATTTTTTTTCTATTGAGTTAAATCCAGAACTTTTTGAAAACATTTTAATATGTCGAATATAAAATTCCATCAGCTTAAACCAAAAAAAAACATCACAAAGAATCTCAAATTCGGATGTGTCTAGTCCAGAATTTTACGACGAGGCACTTCCATTAAACAAATTACTTTCTTTTTCATTAGCAAGAACTGTGGGACGACTGAAAAATCCCGACAAATAAAATTACTGACGCTGTGAAATTTCCGAAATGTAAAATTCGCAAATCATAAAATTTCCGAATTAGAAAATTCCTAAACTCGAAAATTTCCAAATAAAACATTCCTGAATGAATCTGAATGAACGAAATGAACAAAATTTCGAATTATTCGCAAATAATTCGCCAAATTGAAAAATTCCCGAACAATAAAATTCCTGAATTATTAAATTCCCAAGTAATAAAATTCCCGATAGTTTATAATATAACAGAATTTTTAAATTCCCGGCAGTTTATAATATAACAGAATTTAAAAATTTCCGGCAGTTTATGATATAACAGAATTTAAAAATTCCCTGCAGATATTTGCCGAATTATAAAACATTCGAGTTAGAAAATTCTCGAACTTAAATAATGAAACCAATTTTTTCATAGGTATTATTTATTTATTAAAAATACAGTATTCAAATATGTTTATAAAAAGACTATTTTTAATGTTTAAAGTCTCTAAAATTATTTTTTAAATTTACAATAACAATCATTCAAAAAAATTTCATCAAGAAACATATTTTTTGCAATAGTTGTTATTTATTATTCCTTCAGTCACCAACTGAGTCACGCTTTACCCCAAAAGGGATAATAAAGGCTTTATGGTATAACAATAAAATTCAAACAATTACTTCAGGAACTATAAACATTAAAGATATATTTTTTTAAATTAAAATATTTGATTATTGTATTTTTATTCAATAAGTAATATTTATAACAACAAATTTAATGTGTAAATTTGGGAATTTTCTAGTTCGGATATTTGATAATTTGGTAATTTTCTGTCGGGAAGTTTTAAATTCAGTAATATTATAAACTGTCGAGAATTTTATTATTCGATAATATTATAAACTGTTCGGGAATTTTATTACTCGAGAATTTTATTAATCGGGGATTTCATAATCCTGCAATCTTATTATTCGGGAATTTTAGTGTCGGAAATTTTATTTTTCGGAATTTTTCAGTCGCCCCAAAACTGTATATACAAAAAATCCACCATAATTTTTAAATCCATAGAACATTTTTTCTAAATTTTCAAAAATTTGAATCTTTAAATACAAAAAAAGAACAGAAGATATTAACTGATTTTAAATTTTTTCTTATTTCGGATGCCAAAAGATAAAGTTTTACCCTTAGAACAAACGACTCGATTAACTAAAACTTATAAATCACTTAACCCTTGAGTTTTATAAACTATTTTTAATATAAAAACCCTTCGGTAATATGCAAGCGATTTAATTATAAAGTGCGTATTTTTCTTTTATTTTAACTGAACGAATTTAAAAAACGTTGAATATATTTAAAGATATTAGTAATTTAAAAAGTTGGCACAAACCTCAGTTTTGATAGACATCTTCCCGCGGAATAATAAAATAAAAATATAAAAGAGGTCATTTAACGCAGATTTTCTTATTTTAACCCTTGCATGCACAACTGGGTAGCTGGATGCCCACCACGGTACATTTTTTTTTGTAAGTGGAGTAAAAATTAAGTATTCCCTTTCTTTTCAATTGTGAGTGTATAATTAATTTCTTATCATGTTATTTGATTCATGCATGTGAAACTTATTGAATAATAAATAAATATATATATATATATATAATTATAATAATTTCGTTAATTATTAATTAATGATTATTATTCGTTACATTCTGTAAGAGGAAACATAACGTGAAATATTGTGCTTTGGGTTGCAGCATAACCGTTCCGTTCTCGAGGTCCGCTAGGGACAGCATTTGATTTTTTTTGCGTTTTGTGCGTTTTTAAACGTTTTGTGCCTTAGGCACTCACGTTTGACATTTATTGAAAGAAATGACAAGGAAGCATTATAATTGCCTAGTTATATTACACCCATTTGTAAATTTTGAAAAATTTCACCGTATTTTTTTATAATGACTAAAGGCCTTTTTTTATAAAATTCTAAAAATTCTGAATGGAAAGTGTTCGAAATAGGATATACGCGAGTCTTGAACTATGGCATTTTACCTAGATTTTTGCATGCAAAAATAATGTTCAACTTTTCGAATGAATGGGTTAAGCATAAATCGACAGAATAATAAATAAACAAAGAGCTGAAAAAAACATTTATAGTTAGTGATCAGAAGAACCCCGCAGAGTATTTTGCTTCACTGATGAAATCTGAGAGAAATAAATAGTAACTATGAAATCTTCAATTAGAGGTAAATAAACAGTTATTATATCTATAAAATATAAGTTTAAACTTGTAATTGGGCTTTAGAAGCATTGCATTAAATGTATTGGCAATAATCCATCCAGTATAATTTTTATGTTAAAATTTACATCAATATAAAAAGAATGTTAATATTAAAGGTGACTCACTACCAAGGGCAAGTAATTAGCACGTGCATTCTGCATGTAGAAATATTTGTATAAGTAGCACACGAATTTATAAATTGAAAAAATATATTAAATGGAAACGTATAATCTAAACAATTTCAAATTATAAGGTTCAAAATTGTACCATTTTTAATCGAAAAGGATTACAAAAGAAATAATTTCAGATTACAAGCCTTCTCAATTATTAATTTTGAAAATATTATTTACGGAAATATTGCTGCTATGGAAGGTCAGGTTTTAATTTTATCCCAAAAGGTAATTTTAAAAGAAATCTCTCTGCAAAAAAATAAAGAAATTAATAATGTTCATCGGACTAATATATCAGACATTATAATTTTCCAAAATCCAAAAGACTCCTTGAAGCTAAAAACAACATTTAAAATATTAAATCACAGAAAAAAATCATTAATAATATGAATAGAATGACATCAACTTTTCTTAGAAAAACAATCATTAAACGATGACACAGTAACACAGTAAGGAAAACAACACAAGTGGGTGTTACAATAATGCAAGGCAAGCATTCAAAATGTTTCAACATACGAGGAAAACACCAAAATAAATCAAACACCTGGATTTCCGAGTCTCATTAAATAAAAAAGAACACTATTTTATCACTTTATAGTTCAGGCTCGTCAAAACTTTGTAAATAAAAAAGTACAATTTGTAGATAATGATCGTAATTTAAATAATACAGTCACGCTAAGCAAACATTTATCATCTGAAGTAGAACAATTGGTTAAAATAGGCAAAATTTCACATTCTACCTTTAAGAAAATGTTTTTTGGTAATTTTTCAAAGTCAGTGGAATACTGATTTGAATTGGCGATATTTAAAATCCGGGTTCACCGAACAGAGGTGGGAAGAGCGCCACAAGCAAGTCGCGTGTTCGGTGCTGCGCGCGAGACTGCATCGACGGACGGGACCGGGACGGACGTTCATGGGTTCGCGTTTCTGATATTGAACCCGCGTGGGGGTTCGTTGGGACCCCTGCAGTCCCTTCTTTCCGCGATAGTTTTGATCCCGTTGTCGTCGTCGAGATGCTCGCTCATGCCCCATACCGACCTCCTCCTCCGAGGATGGGACCGATGCGATGGGATCAGGGGAAGGACCCCCTGCACCCTCCTGCTACCAAGAGACCAAGAGTCAAGAGCTCAAGACAAACGATACGTCGCTACCGGGCCAAGGAATTTGCACGAGGAATTCGATCGGAATCCGATCTTAATAGGCCCCGGAGCTCGGTGCAGCTCGTTCCAGAAAAAGAGACACGTACCTCTTTCGCCCCTCTTTCGCTTTCATCTTCATTTTTCAATTTCATCTCGCCAGGCTTCAGGTATTTTTCGTACTTTTTCAATCAACTCTTCAGATTTTCCTAGTTTTTTGTTGTTAAAATACAATAGCTATTGCGCTTACGACATCCGGTACAGAAAATTATCGGGACATTCTTGCGACCGGTTAGGGCAGTGTCTAGACCGTCTAATTTATATTGTCTTTTCGGAACCTAATCTGGTGCTGACTAGTCTGTCATAGCCAAACATTTTTATGAGCGTTTAAATCACATATCTCTTTGCACATTTCCAAAAAGAGCAAGGGCGTTTAAAAGTATAAAAAATGAGCACTAAAAAAATTAATTTTTTCTCTCATCATCTAGTCAGTCCTTTCGGACGCCAATCGGGTGCTGGCTGGCCCATCAGGACCAAACAATTGTAATTGTCTAATTCCATTTTTTTGTAGATTTATAAAAAGAACAAGAGTGTTTAAAGTCATAAAAGAAATTAACCCTAAGGAAAGAAATTTTTTCCCTCATCATCTGATCGGTCTTTTCGGATCCTTATTTGGTGCTGGGTAGCCTATCTGGAACCAACAAATTTTCTAACTTTTGAATCCAAATATTTTGTTCACCTATTCAAATATACCAAAACATCGGTTTTGTAAAACCCGATGTTGTGATTCTTAAATTTGCTGGCCCACGTATATTTTAAGGGGCAGTGCGCGAGTACTCTCGCGAGTATATTGCGCAATATTATGCACTTCAGGAAATCCTCGACACTCTTACTAAATCGGAATCCTGGTGTATACGCTATACACCATA
>NC_046659.1:101183405-101185550 GCF_010883055.1 Belonocnema kinseyi | reverse complement strand
TTTTAACGTCAACTGTCTAAAATAGGTTTTCACAAGACCGAACTAGATAGGACTTTTAAATCCAAAAAACAACAAAATCGAAATAATAAATAAATTACCTACTTAAGAAGTGCTTTACAAATCTAACACGATTTTTGATCGTTCTACCCATGCAACGAATATATAAAAATTTTAGCAAAAAAGTTTACCCGTGTAAAAAAGTTTTGCAAAAAGGTCTCTTGTTCTTTTTTGTGATATATTGCATCGTCTAAAAGAAAAAAATTATGTTTTCTGAAGAAAAATTCTTCTAGCCTAAAAAATGATTTAGTCCGCTTAAAACTGATAGGAGGCCTTCATTAAGCAGAACATATAAAAAAATATTGCAAAAAATAAAAAACGGTGGACTTTTCAAAACATCCTTTTTTCATATTTTCAAAATTCGAAGCAACAAATTTAAAGGATCTTTTAAAAAAGCCCGCATTAAAAATTTTTTTCAATAAAAAAATGCAAAGGAACTAGGATTCTTAAAGAAAATTTAAATAATTGGTATAGGTAAAAAATATATAATTTTAAATAAAAAATGGGTGATTTTTTAAAAAAAGGATGTCAAGATGTCAATAACTCTGTACGGCTGTAACTTTGTGATGAACATTGAGTGATGAACTTCTTGATAAACTATTTTTATTAAAAGAAAAAGAAATCCTATGCAAAATTTGTGATTCAAAATGAATAATAGTATAAAATAAAAACAGTTTACAGTTTATGAATGAAAACTTCTTTATTAAATTACATGAATTAAAATATAACTTGAAGTTTAAAAAGACTTTCAAATAAGAAAATAAAAGAATTATCTGAAGCTTTTGGGAATTTAAAATAACGTATTGCAAGACTTTTGAAAAAAGTAATGCCAACAAAATGTTAGAAATTCGAGAAAAGTGTAGTTTCATTTTTACCTTTGTTTTCATAGGTAAAATATTTCTTTTCAATAACAATAAAAAGGGCATAAAAAATGCTACCAAAACCGTAGAAGACGAAACTAGATAACAACCTTTTTTTAAAATAAACAAATGTCAATCCTATTATTCACCTTAGTTTCTTTGAAAAAAATCTGCTTTCTGTTAAGTCGAAAATGAAACAAAAAATGTTTCCAAATTCAAAAAAGTGATATTTATTTTAGAACTTTACTTTTGAATTTAAAATAATTATTTTTTCAAAAAACGTTAATGATTAGAGAAAATCTTTTGACAAATCTTATCGAACCTGCAGAAGCCATGAACAGAAAAAGCTTAGCTTTCTGTTAAGTCGAAGATGCTACAAAAAAAGAAGTGCCTACACTGCCGTACAAAATAAAAAAATACATAAGTGACATTGCCCTTTAGGTCGACTTCTTCATTGCCAAATTTAAGTCACTTACGTATGTTTTTTGAGTTTGTACGGCAGTATACATACCGAAAAAATCTGGTTTTTGAACCAAAATTTCGGTAAAAAAATAGCACCTTTTTCTGCTCTGAGTTGTATTGAAAAACCCGTCTATTTTTATCACAATTTGGGTGTCCGTTAGCCACGGCAAAAAAAGCTTGAAGGACAAATATTCCTTTTCTTTTTCCAAAGAATGTTTATTATTAGTGTAAATCTCCTGAAAAATGCTTTCCATACTACTACTCAATTTCTTATGGTTAGATGTTTTAAATAGCAAGAATCAAAACGAACGAAAAGCTTTTATGGAATTTCCAGGAATTTAAAATTGTTGGTGTTATTCAAAATAAAAACCTAGGAGACATAAAAACACAATAAGAACATTTTTCAGATTTTAATGAATAATTCAAAGTAAAGATCACAAAATAATATACCTTTAAATTTAATTGTTATGTCTGGTTGACTGGTTCATTATAATGGTAGAAATATTCGCAAGTTTTCCATTTCAATTATAATTCAAAATTATTAAGGAATTCATTGAATGAACATTGCCTATAATTTTGAAATTGTCGCTGAACCAGTTTGCCAATAATCAAGACAAAAATACTTTCATTCCCAATATTTGGGCAATGTTTCCTTGTTTCAAGAATTCATTATCGTCTTGAAGTATATTGAAAACCTTGAATATTCATTGCACATAAAAACACCAATTGTAGAAAGTATAGAGCAATAAATAAAACTTTCCGTTCA
>NC_046659.1:101171145-101183305 GCF_010883055.1 Belonocnema kinseyi | reverse complement strand
AACGTAATTCCGCGAACCTGCTTTATGCCCTGATAGCGTGAAATGACGGTAAATGTTTTTCAGACGTTCTGCCCAGACTTTATCGTCCAGAAGACCTTAAATCAACTTACGATGAGTTTATACTACCAAGAAGATCTTTCAAGGAAAAACGAACGAATTATACTGTAAAGCCGTCAGTTAATGATTTGTTGAAACTATTCTAAAGATTGAGTTGCCGCAGAACTATTCTTTAATTTTTTGTCTTCCCTTACACAGTCACATAAAAAAATCCTGCAATCCGAATTAAACCACCAAACCCATACGGTTTTGATGTCGCTGAATCCGAATTCGGTGTCAATTTGACCCCGACAGGTAAGGATGAAGGTCAATTAAAGGTAAAAATAGAGAAAACCATGAAATTTGAGAAAACCTCTACTCATAGACGTTTTTGGAGTCGCTGAATCCGTATCCGGGGTTAGTTCGACGTCATAAGTTTTATTCCATGGGTTTCTCAATTTCGACTTCGGAATGACCTTAATCTAGAACTCATGGGGTGATAATGACTCCGGATTTTGATTTAGTGACCTCTAAAACACGTCTTAAAGTTTTCTCCGGTCCAATGTTTTTATTCATTTTGATCTTCACTTGATCTTGATCCTGACCTGATGAGCTCAAACTGATCCCGGATTCGGATTTAGCGATTCCAAAAACGCCTGAGAGTAGAGGTTTTTTTCGATCCTTTTATTTTCTCCGATCCAATGGTTTTCCTCATTTTTACGCTCAAATGAACTTGATCCTGACATGATGTGATCTAACTGACCCCGGATTAGCATTGGATTTTTGGTCAAACTTGAATTTTTTTCTCGTACTAAGGTAGATTCAAAGGGCTAATCTTAAACTTTGAAACATAATGTAATAGGTGGCGGTCTTGCGGACTCAACCTAAAAAATTATTAGTGAATACAATGGCGTCGATAAGGAGCATGTGAGACAGTGCGTTCTTTTTGAACTGCGATAGTCGAAGCAGCTTTTTTGAAGGCTGACTAAATAATTTCCTTCGGCTGAGCTGCATTTTTTAAAATTAGAATGCAAAGAAAATACAGCATATCAAATGTTCCTTGTCGGACGTTATTTTATTGCCTGGTGATTTTTTATCTCAAGTCCGCAGGACCACCACCTATTATATTGTGTTTTGAAACTTAAGGTTCGCCCTTAAAAACTACCTTAGAGTGGAAAAAATTCAAGTTTAACCAAGAGTTACATGTCATCAAAGTAAAATCACCGAATTAATTTGTAGAAAAATTTTTTTTAAAAAATTAATTTAAATATTTATAAATTTAAATTTATACAAAAAAATTTCTTCCATTATTTTACTCAATTTTTTTTCAAAAATGAACAATAAGTAATATTTACTTTTTCGTCAGTATAAGCATTAAGAAAATGTTCAATATACAAACGTGAATAATTAGCTAAAAGAAGCTACTTTTGCACGTAACAATTTTTTCAAATTGCATTTTTTTGCACTTGTATTGACAAAAACACCTGAATATACGTATTTACTTAAGAAAGCTGTTTGATCAATACTGTGATAATAAGTTCGATGGTATTGGCATAATATTAGTGTAACATTTTACTTTTCGATGAGTCTTATCTTTGTACCTGTATTTTTAAAATACGTCAAACGATCAATGTTATCAACGTAACAAATCAAGAATTCACTCTCCCTGAACACGCAATAAGAATTAATATTGATTGAAAATTCATTTATTAGTGATGTAAAAAATATATTTAAAAAATGAAAAATCAACATAATATTTCCCACGACAGGTTATTGTCGTATGATACTTGTCTTACATTATTTATATACTCACTTTTTAGCACTATATTCTTTAATTATACTAGATAAACAGCTTTATTCATAAAGATATATTTAAAAAATAATTTCTATCAATTAATTATTTTCTTGAGGGGACCTTGTAAAGCCCTCGACAGGTAAAACGGGTAATACAGATGTGAGAACAAAAAAGTACATTAATGTTCTTATACTTAATTATACTTAAATTTAAAAAAGACAAAAATTTAACAAATTACCGAGATGCAAACTTTGAAAAATTTCATTTTTTTTGGTTGAAAAAATTAAAAACATTTGATGTCTTAAAAATTTGAAAAGAGTTTTTCTTAAAGATCGATTTAATTTGAAATCACGTAAGTACGTTTAAAAATCACATATAACAAATCGAGCTTCAAGAAGGTTTTTTCCTAATTTCTGAAGTATTGGATGAATGCCGTCAAACATTTATGATATAGTACTCAGCGTGGCATCGTAGCTATGGGGTTTAGGCGCTCGACTTATAAGCTTGCGGTGCGTGCGTTCGATTCTCGGCGCACGCGGATATTTTAATAAAGTGCGTTTGTCTTTATTTATTAGTAATAAGTCCTTCCCTAGTCAAATTTAACAATAAGTTCAGTTTTAGAATAACGTTGCAGAGTATAGTTGATAATCTAATGTCAATAAAAATACGAGAAAACGGAGGAGGATTGTTTGTCAGAGGCTACAGAAAGAAAGGTTTAGATTAAACTTTTGCAAAGGAAATGTATTTTACAATTGGATTAATATTTTCTTTCTTTGATTCAAAAATTTCGGGTAATAGATTATGGCAATGTGCTGGTTAAACTTTAATACTACTGCAGCCATAGCATCATACTTCAGAATTTAAGGCATGATCAGTTTTTTAATATTTTAATAATATTTTATTTGAATTAACAAAATAAAGAACAATAGCATATGCTTTTGAATAATAGTGTGTCAGGGACTATCTAGATTCTACAAAGACCCTATTAATAGGCCCTCATTGGGTTGCCTACTGATGACCTCGCTAGCTGAGCGTGACGCTTTCGCTTGCGCCCTCAATAGATTGCCACTTTAGGGCCTCGATATAAAATAGGAAACCTAGACAGGGCCTCTTAAGAACGAAGTTATAATTTCTACCCGAGGAACAGTCTTTTTTATAGAAAATTAATCTTTTTCTTGACTTCAAAATTCAAGAATCCTAGTTAAATATTCACCATTTTGGTTGAAAATTCATATTTTTGATTTAGAATACAATTATTTGGCTGAAAGTTAAACTCTTTTGTTAAAAATTCATATAAGATATCCTAGTAAAAAATTCATAATTTTAGTTGAAAATTCTTCATATTGATTGAAATTTTTATTTCTTTTCTGTTGCAAATTATTTTCTTCAACAGAAAATTTAAATATTCCCTTTACGGTTGAAAACTGATGTTCTTTCGTTCGAAACTCAAATACTTGGTTAGAAGATGATCTATTTAAGATGAAAATTTGACTATTTGGTTGAGAATTTATGTATTTTGTTAAAAATTCGATTTTTTGGCAGGAAATAATCTTCTTGGTTAAAAACTCATCTTATTGGTTGAAAATTCAACTATTCCAGTTTAATATTCAGCATTGTAGTTGAAAATTCATCATTTTGGTTGAAAATTAATTTTTTTAAGTGAAACTTTAACAATTCCAGTTTTGGTTGAAAATTGACCTTTTTATTAGGTTTTGGTTGAAATATATATATATTTTTTTTCAAAAATAATTTGTTTAAGAAACAACCTAATTATTATATTTTTGGTTAAAAACTGAATTTTTTCATCGTTAACAATTCAACTAGTTGATTAGAAAATTATTTTTAAAATTTAAAAATTAACTATTTGGTTGGAAATTCATATATTTTAATTCATATATTTGGTGAAAAATTTGCATTTCTAGTTAAAAATTAAACTACTTCCTTAAAACTTCAAGAAGTTTGTTACAAAATCCTCTATAGGAATACCGACAATACAATACTTGCTTGATACAAGAAACACATTTCCTTGAAACAAGAAACATCGCTTTGGACCCTGAAAATATTGTGTTGTTCGTATTTTTACTGATTATTTTCTTGATTCAATGCTAATTTTTTCCGTGAAGGAAAAGTGCGTTTTGCCAATGGTCGTATTTTTGGGACTGGTGACTCACTAGCCCAGGTAGATGGCTAATGATGACTAATCATTTTATGAAAAGTGAGTTAGAGTTAGAAACTACTTTTTTGGTCAAATCCTGCGCCTATTAAATATCACTGATGATCGGAAATATTTTAATAAAAATAAGGAACAACAAATGCGTCACTGAGTAAGTGAGCATATAACGGTACATATTACCTTTCTGAGTAAGCCATGACACACGTTATTATAAAAATTTCTTCTTCAAAGTTAGATTTGTATCTGATGTCACTGTAATTAATATCAGGGAACGATCCCAGCTTCACAGGTAACTCAGTTCTATAACAAAATTGTGCAATATATAAATAGCTTTATTTAGAATATAGTTATGATTGAGGAAATATTACCTTTCTGTTTACTTGAAATAGTCAGGAATTTAAAATAACGTGCATATTAAAATTCCAATCACACTAGACACGTTTTATGAAAGAAGGCTACATGTTCGTCTGTATCAACTTCCAACAGGCGTCGACCTTGTAGGATTGCGTACCGCACATTTGGCATCCTTGAACTTGCAGGTACATCGAATGAACTTTGCGATTTAAATTATAGCTATTCATGATTTAAATTATTACAAATTTCAAAGAATTCTCTGCTGCCGATTATTTTTTTATATAGTTTAAGAGTCCCTGAACTTAGAACACAACTAGCCCCGTCATCCAATCCTAATGTATACCATTTATAAGGAATATTTCATTGGTGGTCAATGAACACTACTCACTAAATTTCAATTAATAAACTATAACTGAATGTGACTTAAATTCTACTAATTTCTATAGTTAAAATTCAGTCACTACCAATTAGTAAAAATATACTGGTTTAATTATTAATTACTACTGCAAGCATGCGCACTATCCAAACTTCTTATAATAGATTTCTTAAACATTTTAAGTCTAAATGACCCTGCACAATTAATAAATTATATGAATAGTAGGGTAGACAAAATTATTATTTTGTTATGCCTATCACCGAAAAATTTGTTCGAATCCACACAAAAATAAATCGATTTTTTTTTAAATTATATTTAGAGGGGCAGCAAGCCATGTGAAATACAACACATGTTTCCCATAAGAAGAAAAAGACGTTTTTGTAAATTTTATTCAGAATCGTTAATATTAGGTGAAATGAGTTGAAACTCAATGTTTCTCTTTACCAGAAATAGCTATAGAATACGAATAAAATATAAATGTTTAAATAGCTATGCGCTAATTATGATTTTTACGTTTTTTTTTTAAATTTCGATTGTTTCCAATACATAAAATACTACTTTATATTGATAATTAGACGTTAACATAAATGATTTAAACAAATTATTATAGTTTATAATAACTTGCCTTTAGAATAGAGTGAAAAATTCGCGGTTCTTAAAAAAAAATTGACTTTTGTTACATTTTCAATGAGAGTAAAGTAATACTTAATTATTGGAAACAAACATAATTATTAAATCCATTGATTATTATTTTTAATAATATTCTCTTAGAATAGTGCTAAAAAACTACAGATTTCACAAACACTTTCCACTTTTTGTCCAATTTTTAATCTGGGTAAAGTAAACAATAATTAATCAAAGTAAAGAAAATTGATTGCTTAAACAATTTAATACTATTTTAAATAGTATCTTCAATAGTAATTATAGATAGTCGCGGTTTTTTTCTGAAATTTTTCACTTTTCGTTAACTTTTCACTTAGTGAAGTAATAATTAATGCAAGTTAACAAAACTAATTGTTTAAACAATTTATAATTGTCCATAATTATATTTCCTTAGGTAAATGCTAGAAAGTGGCGGTTCTTTCTGAGTTTTTAAAAACTGTTTCTCAATTTTTAACTTGGTGCGTTAATAAGTAATGCAAGGTAGAAACCAATAATAAATAATAGTATTAATTTTAAAAAAAGAGCTCTCTGTAGCTGCTTCAAGAAAACTTTACATTTAATATGATCCCTTTAGAAAATATCAAATATCTGTTTTATTTCAGAAAAATATATCAGCAAAAAAGAAATGGTTTAAAAGCTGATTTTCTTTATTGTTAATTTATTATTTCTTCATAACTAAGAAGGCAAATCAAAGTCAAATATTTGATAAAAACCGCAACTTTCTAACACTTACTTATGAGAAGATTAACAATAATAAATTGTTTAATTAATTATTTTTTACCTCACTAAGTGAACAGTGAACAAAAAGTAACCAATTTTCGAAAAAAGCAACTATCTGACATTAATATAGATGAAAATATTTATAAACAATAATAATTTATTCAAATAATTATTGATTCTGTTAATTCATTATTAAGTCACTCCGAGTGAAAAATAGACAAATAGTTGAAAATTTCAGAAAATAACTGCAACTTTCTACCATTAAGCAAAGAGGATATTATTAAAAAGAGTACATTTTTTGTATAATTATTTTTGGTAACTTGAAGTGATTATTACTTTGCTCTGATTGAAAAGTGAACCAAAAGTTAAAAATTTCAGAAAACAAGAACTTTTTAGCATTATTCAAAGAGAATATTATTAACAATAATAATAATTAATTTAAGCAAATTATGTTTTTTTAACACTAATTAACTATGACGTCACCCGAATTGAAAATTGAATAAATAGTGGACAATTTTTTTAAATACGCCGATTTTCTAACTCCATTCTAAGAGAAAATGTCTAAAAACAATGATAGATTATTTAAATAATTTATCTCAAGATTTTAATGAAAGCAAAAAAATAGTATATTAGATATTAGAAACAATTTGCATTTGAAAACCCGAAAAAAATCATAATGAATAGACCCCAACAAGAACACCCAACGATTTTTGGATGAAAGTTAATAAAAAAAAAATATTTTTTTTGTTGAGAATTCTTCTTTTTTGGTTGAAGATCTAAATATTCGATGAAAAATTCCACAATTAGGTTAAAAAGTAATTCTTTTTGGTTGAAAATTTAATTCTTTTGTTAAAATCCTTTTTTTGTTTGTTTGAAAATGCATTCCTTTCGGTGACAATTTAACCTCTTTTTGGCAAAAATGCAACTTTTTGATTAAAAATTAATCTGTTTTGGTGAAGGGTCCAATTTTTTCGGGTAGAATTCAACTCTTTTGTAGAAAATTCGTATTTTCCGGTTAAATATTTAACAATATAATTGAAATTTGTTTTCTTACATCACTAAACGATCTTTATTTGTTGAAAATTAAACTCTTTCGTTGAAAATTCGTTTTTTTTGGTTTCAAAATTAATATCTTTGGAAGAAATTTCTTCTTTTTTTTAGTTGCAAATGCAACTTTTTGGTAGAAAATTAATCTGTTTTCTTTGAGAATTTATCTTTTCTTCAATGAAAACTCAACTAGTTGCTAATTAAACTAGTTTGTTAAAGAACCATATATTTGGTTGAAGATTTATGATTTCAGTTTAACATTGATTTGTTTGAATGAATATTTAATTAATTTTTTATAAATTCTTTTTTTATGGGTTAAACATCAATTTTAATTTGAAATGTTTGAAATGTTAGAAATTGAACTTAATATAGTATTTTTTTGAAAATTATCCTTATTTAATTTGTTTTTAAAGCATTTTGCCCTTTAAAGTATGTTATCGATACAGTTGAAAAAATATTTTTTCTGGCTTTCTCTTTCAAGTGTGTGTGGGTGTGTGCCAATTGGGGGAGGGGTCCGAAATACATAAGATATGTAGTCCGAAATTTAAGACATTTAATGCCTTAGTAAGAAAAAAATATAACGGTTCTTACAATTTTGAGATTTAGTGAGATTGTTACTATTACACTCCATGTCATTAAAAAACAACTGGTTTTTAGCAGTTCCCATTCTTAGTTCTAAATTACTTTGTAAGATTTTTACTAATTCAGATTTAGAGAGTACGGTGGCTCAAATTAAAGAAATTTAAAAAGGAAATAATATATCCTTTTTAATATATTATATTTAATTATTATTATGTTTCTAAATATTAATATCTATATTTTTAATATATTATATTAAAAAATGTTAAAAAATTACGCATGGAAACGACTCAGAGAATAAACAAAAATACTTTGTATTATGTAGGTGGACAAGGGCACCCTCTATGGAAATAATCCATCCTTTTATAAGAACGTGCATATGAAAAAACATTTGAGTTATACATCGAAAAGTTATACATCGTGGGAAATATTATGTTGAATTTTCATTTTTTAAATATATTTTTTACATCACTAATAAATTATTAATTAATTCCACATAATTTTCGTTAATTTTCAAAATCCGCATCGCTAGCAATGTGGAATGCCGCCGAAATTGTTTAAATTTATTTATCAACATGCTTCCATCTGTTCAGGAGTAGTATTAAAAATGAAGAACAAACGCGGAGCTTTCTTCAAGCACAAAAAACTTATTTCAGAATCGTTAATATTCCAATCTCCCAATATCATCATTTCGCATACAATACACAAGTAACACTAAAGTTATGTTTATCCACATCTATGATTTATCTGCTAGGATCCGGCATTTTATTTGTAACAAAAGAAAAAATGCCATTCTTTTTCTAGAATTAGATGTTCTTCCAAAAAATGTATTTATTCCCTATGAGGTCTGGAATCGCTGGCTGAAAGTTTGAATTTTAATAAACTTGAAAAACTAAAACTGCCCTACTGAAAATTGCTATATAGGATTCTAGATAGGATGCTATATGTTTCACCGATAGGTGCCACCTATAGGAAAGGACATAGGATCATATATAGGTGCCTGTACAGGACACTCTCTAATAAGGTACCTAATAATTTAAGGTACGTTAAAGTTCTAGGAAGTATAACAAAGCATTAAACATTTTTTCCTAAGTAAACGATATTTCCAAAACTTTTAAGGATTTAACACTTTCAAAGGATTAGAAAGGATTACGAGACGCTTGGCATATTTAAAATAATTTTAAAATATTTCAAGATTTTTTTATTTAAAGGGGATGCAATGATTTTATACGATTTATTTTAGATTCGTATTTTAAAGGATATAAAAATATCTGACCTTATCTCACCTTATCTCAACGAATTATAAGGGATTTCCATAGTTTTTAAAGATTTTAAGGGCTTGAGCTCTCCTCTCATGACTTTGACGGCAATGTTGACGGTAGCATTGCTGCTGACAGGGTTTCCCATGCCAAATAGGCTGATAACGAAGAGGAGAGGGACCAAGTAGAACACCAAAACCCATCAATAAAAAATGGAGAATATATTAAAGATTTTGAAACGCTTGTCGCTTCCAGAAGATCATCGGGGCGCCCCTGGAGCCACAGCTGGGGGCCACAGCATGCGGGACGGTGGCGATGGTGAGCTGCGAGATGGTCAGGCAGATCTCACTAATCCAATAGCTGGCCAGCAAGAACATCTACGACAAAAGGTAAACAGTGGAACATCAACTGTGCCTGCTGAGGATGCTTTGGCTAGCGCTAGCTATTTGCAGCCAACCACCTCGATAGAAATACTTTGAGAGAGCATCAATTGGGATACCGCAATGAAAGAGGAATTGGTGCGTCTCTATTAAGAAAGTGCGAAGTTTCAAACAAAGATGGAAAAAGGATACAATTTAAGAACAAAATTTGCTGCAAAGTATCCTAATATACAAAACATTGCACTAAGAGATCTTATCGCTAAGGTGAAGAACATCAAGACTAATCTACATGTTACAGAAGACTGAGCAATGGAGATTAAACAACAGGTTGATTTGGCGTGGAAAAACGACGGCAATGAACATCAGTTAGAGAAAGCCACGTCAAAAGGTCAAGCAGGAGCAATTGATGTTCTTCCTCAACCTATTGATGATCCAACACTACCACATCCTCCAGAGGTGGATGACCTTATACAACCAGGGGCAGAAGCAGAGGTTCAGCAACCAAACAAGAGACGAAAATAATATGCCATATGAACAGAGATATTATGCGCCTTTATTTTTTGGCAGAGAAATGTGGGCAAAGTGTGAGGAGAGAACATCATAGACTCTTCTTACTTAAATACCCAGAGCTAGACACAAAAATGAATGAGCAGAATCTGGCAGATCAAAAACGCTCAATATCTGTAAACAGACTGCTTTCGGCCGTTGAAATAGCTGCTATAAAAATGGAAGTGGAACGGTAGCTTCCTATTGATGAGCTCGCCTCGGAAGATGTAGATAACGAAGACTTGATTCATGCTGAAGGCATAGGTGCTAGGCATAATGAACATCATGCACCGGATCCATTAGAACCATATCCGGATATTAATAACGATGATGTGGATAGGGAAATCTCAGAAAAACTACAATACCTGGAAAGGAATTTTGGTCATGCTTTACTAGAGTTCAGATATGTAGAACCAACACCAAAGCATTCTCTGCCCAAAATGAACATCACAAATGATCTGCGCGCACTAATAGCTCATCTCGACAGCAAGGTTTTACCTACGTATTTGAACGTAGCACAAACTGCGTTACCGCTGCAAACTCTTGTATACTGTGCAGCTGTGCCAACCGTTAGAACGTTGGGCCGAAAAACTAGGCCTGCAAATGCAATTTTTGTCTTATCAAGGGATCGAGATCCACCATGGA
This sequence comes from Belonocnema kinseyi, assembly GCF_010883055.1. NCBI lineage: Eukaryota > Metazoa > Arthropoda > Insecta > Hymenoptera > Cynipidae > Belonocnema > Belonocnema kinseyi. The sequence continues at coordinate 101,172,732 of NC_046659.1, read as the reverse complement.
AGATCAGGTTGGATATGGATGTCAGCAAAGTGAGGTACAAATTGGGTGGATTAACTCAATACAAAAAAGGAAATAGAACCAGAAAGCTGATGAACTATGTTACTAAAATCATCCACCCTCGGCACATCGAGACATTAACACCAGCAATATTCGATGAAATTTTAAACTCTCAAGGACAGAGACTTGATGTTCTTACTGCCAGACTGCGTCGGTCCAAGAAAATTAATGCACGAAGGCAGTATAATCAAAACTTTGAGACAGATGAAAGAAGGTTCTATGGTGAACTGAGAGTAAAGTAAAATAACCACCAAGGCACCGAAGTCCCTCAATTGGAAGATATGACTAACTACTGGTCGGGTGTTTAGGAAAAAATAAACAGATGCAATTTGGACACTAAGTGGTTCAAACTAGAGGAAGCAAGGGCAAGCAATAGCCCAGAAATGCATCTGACAAACATCACAGCTTTGGATGTTTCAGCGGTCTTGTAATTGGAAAGCTCCAGTTCTGGACATGGTGCACAACTTCTGGTACAAGCCCCTGACGAGTGTGCATCTTGCGTTGGCAAGGTGTTTTCAGAAGATCATTGAACACCCAGATCTGATGCCAGGTTTTATGCTCCAAGGTACTACGTATATGATACCAAAAAAACCAGACGCTCAAAATCCATCTGACTTTAAACCGATAGCCTGTCAGTGCAGATAAGGTATATTCTCATTCCGACGAGAATGACATTCTTACAGAAGAACAAAAAGGATGTTGTAAAAACTCACGAGGCTCTAAAGATACAGTCACTATAGACGCTGTTGTCATGACTCAAGCTCGTAAGCATCAAAGGAACTTACACATGGCATACATTGACTACAAGCAAGCGTTTCCTTCCGTGCCGCATGACGATTTGCTTGAAGTCTTAAAACTTTGCAAAATTTGCCCACGCATTATTGACTTTCTAAGCCATGCGATGAGGCTCTGGGTTACACGAATCAAGTATTTTGATCATGGACAACCAAGGATAACTAGATCAATACGTTTTACGACGGGTATATTTCAAGGGGACTCCTTCAGCGCACTATAGTTCTGATTAGCGTTGAATCCATTGAGTAAAACAATAAACAGCATGCCTCATGGGTTCAGAATTTATGATAATGAGGATGGTCATGAAGTCTGGCGTCTGACCTGAAGCTGTACGCTAGTTCAGGCTAGAAACTGCAGCAAGTGATCGATGTCACTAAGCAGTTTTCCAATGATATCCACATGAAGTTCGAACTAGATAAGTGTAGAACAGTGCATTTAATCAGAGGGGAATTAGGGAACGCAGAGTTAGAGAACGAGTTCGAAAATGACATCGAGGCAATGGCTGCAGGCGAACACAGAAAAACGCTGGTGTTAAATTTGTTGCAGCTCAAATTTCATTGGGCTCCCAATGATCATTTGAGAGAGTTTTCAAGTCTCAAATGTATTCCTCTGAACGCAGGTACCCATGTGGGAATCTAGGGGAAAGTATCATTTGGAGACTGAATTTTGGCTCATGCAGAGTTGTGGAGTTCTGAACCGCGCCGTCAGCCACCTGAATACCTGTCAAAGCAACTA
>NC_046659.1:101158475-101171045 GCF_010883055.1 Belonocnema kinseyi | reverse complement strand
ACATTTAAACTAAAGCCGGGATGTATAGAAAAAGTCATGACCGTCTACATATACAATAAGGTTTTTTCACTCCAATCACTAGCTCACTTCACTTCGTTGAATACTGAGGGAATAACAATTGACCAAATGCATGGGAATTTGTTAATTTTTGCTCTATTTTCCTAATATCTTCGTAGAAAGTAATTTTTCTGTATAAGTGCAGTTGAAAAATAGTTTTTCTTTTTTAAGGACTATTTATGCAATAATAAAATGATAATAATTTTCATTCATGCGTGCGTTAGGGCTGAGCGCTGGTTGTCTACCCTTTGAAGCGCGATTCAAAAGTACATTGAAAAACAATTCTTGTAATTTAAATAAATAATTATTAAAATATACACACGAATGTATACAAATTGTGTAACTTTTGATTTCAGACAAGAACAAATTTTATAACACATATATTTGACGAATAACAGTTTACTTTTATTGAATTTGAATGACTGACTAATATTTCTCAAAATATTTGTTAATAGATACATTTTTTTAAATACCATATGATATTTCAGCAGCTTGATATATAGAAGCTAATTGCAGAATATAATAGTGATAATATTTGAATAATTCTAAAACAAAATTTCAGATTGTTCTTTTCGATTGAGACGTGACAAAACGACGCTTGAAATAAAAAAAAAGAAAGCATAACTACAATGCAGTCGTGACAATGTATGCATCTATAGGTTATATAATTATATGAATTCCCAGAAAAATACATACAAAATATTAAAAACTTCTAAATAATTATTTTCAATCACTTTTCCAAGAAATTTCTTTTTAAATTGAAGGTTTTGTAAAATATAATTTGGTCTTTGGAATTCACTGAAAATAAATTGTTATAAATATAATATATGTGTTCTATTTTTTTGCCTGAAATAAAAGTTACACAATTTGTATATATCATTGTGGATATTTTAATAATTATTTACTTAATTTACAAGAATTGTTTTTTAATGTAATTTTGAATCGCGCGTCAAGTGCGGCCAATGAGCGGTCAGCCCTATCGTAAGCGCAGTAGCTCAAGGTGCCAGCATTGGCATCATTGGTCCACAGTACAAACCGGAAAAATAAATCAAATCAGCCAACAGGAAAAAGTTGGGATATGAAAGCCTCAATTAGGTATTTTCTCTTCAACCATCAGCTAACTTCACTTTGTGAAAAGCTGAGGGTGGAAAATGGATCAAATGCATGGAAGAAAACTTTATTTCTGTAATATATTTGTAATTAATCATCATTATTATTATTTTATTGTTTCATTGAATAGTAATTAAAAAATAAAAACTATTTTTTAACTACACTTATATAGAAAAAATTACCTTTTACGAAGATGTTAGCAAAATAGGCCAAAAATGAACTGAATCCCATACATTTGGTCCCTTATTTTCTCCTCAGCAATCTACGAAGTGAAGTTAGCTGTTTATTGAAGTGAAAATACGTAATAGGCTTTTATCTTATCAGTTTGAATGTTCCCGCCGCTATATTTGAAACATTGCAATGTTTCACGGAACTCCCAATGTTTCATGAAACTTTTCATCAGGCTAAAGTTTCATGCAAATTTACATCCCTACTCATCGCGATAAACAAATTTCTGTTTTTATTATACAATTGTATTTACCTTATCTTTCATGTATGACACTAACCACTGCAAGATTAGATATCTAAGATACGTTTAAACTTCCGCAGAAAATCTAGTGGAAATTTGTTCGAACGACCAGGCATCAATTTCAATGCAGACGGTCACGACTTAGTTTGTACATCCTGGCTTTGGTGGTTTGAATCTCATATAGTAGGTTTTGACTAACCTAACATTTGGATATTACATCACACCGAGTACTATTTTTATTCCAAGACTATTGGATGAGCAAAAACAGTATCTAAATGATGCTTTTCTCCTAGATTCTCCGAATGAACCTTCGTGGTTCAAATTTGTTGCAACTCTATTGAACACCGATTTCAGTTTACACTGGAGGATCGGCGATTTTCTGTGAATCATATGAATATCTGGGTATTCTTGAATCTAAGGGTATTCAACATACGATAGTTAAGACAAGTCTAAATACTGCCTTCACTAAGAGACTCAGATTAATTATGAAGAGTTTTCTCAACTCGGCAAACAAAATCAGGGCGATCAACATATATGCCATCCCTGTCCTCACGTACCCCTTCGGGCTCATAAAATGGTCTAACACCGACCTTGAAAAATTAGACAGAATTGTATGCGTAGAAATGGCGAAGCACCGAATGCACCACAGAAATTCAGCGATTGAAAGGGTAGTTCTACCACGACATTTAGGGGGTAGAGGCGTTGTAGATGTCAAAAAACTGTGTGAGTCACAAGTTATACAGTTGCGAGACTATTTTAACAGCAAACGAAATGTTGGGCTTTACAGTGCCATTTGTGAAGCGGATCTTGAATACACTCCCTTAAATTTGTCCTCAGATAGGGCCTTGAATATCAGGGCAGAAACCATAGAGGAATTAGAAATTCAATGGAGGCAGAAAGTCATCCATGGCGAACACCTCAACACGTTAGATCAAAATGAAGTGGATAGTGAGGCATCTAATATTTGGGTAAGAAAGGGTGTTCTGCATCTGGAGACGGAAGGATTCGTCATTGCAAACACGTGTTATATCAAGACGTGGGTGACCAGTGCCGATTATGTGGAGATACCAACGACTTCATCGAGCACATTATTGATGGCTGTCGCGTAATGGCTCAGAGAGAATATACGCACAGATATAATGATGTAGCGGGTATTATACATCAACAACTTGCCCTAAACCTAGGACTCTTAAAATAATGGATGCCCTTCTATAGATACATTCCAATGCCCGTTTTAGAAAGCTAAAATTACATCTTATAGTGGGATGCTACTATCCAAACGGATCATTACATCCGGGCCAATCGACCTGACATCGTGATGCGAGAAAAAAAGGTGGAAGAGTCTACATCATCGCCATTGCTTGTCCGCTTAACCGAAATTTGGAGTCAACCTATACAACCAAGATCCACAAGTGTAGCGAGTTAAGGCATGAAGCAAAGACCATATGGAGGAATGCGAATCATGCGTGTATTCATCCCATTGTGATATTGGCAGCAGCTCAGAAGGCGGTTTTATCAAACACCTGTTGCATTGTAAGAAACTTTGTTGGTCATCAGGAAGCGAGCGACTAAAAACCCGTGGAGTGGCAGATGGTAGCTCTAAGAAAGCATCCAGAGATGACTGTTGTCACCTGCAACGCTCGTGGCCGCTCGTAATTTTATACCTACAACTGGAATGAAATTCAAATTGTTTCATTTTTAAAGTTTTCTTTTATGTTAATGATTAATTTCTTTAATTTTGAGCGCTTCAATTTAAAAAAGACCAATTTTAAATGCTAAATACATAACTAATATATATATTAGGATAATTGTAAAAAAAATGATTTTCTATTGTTTTAGTCAAGAAATTTAAAAAATGAAAAAAACCGGATCTGATTTAGATGAGTGTTGGAGTTCTTTTTTTTGTTTGTTTATTTTTGTGGTTTTTAAGTTCACAATGTCTTGAAAATGCATGTATTAACTTTTCATGCATATAAAATTATGCCTTTTCATATTACCATAATTTTAAATTGAATAGAAATGTTTTAATTCATTTTTAAAGAAAATAATAATTTTTGTCTCACTTGTTTCACTGGTTTTCTCTGTAATATGGAACGTTTAAAAATGTATGTATTGTATTTTATAATTTGCATACTATATGTCAAATTCTTATAGAAAAGTGTGCAAAAGGTAAGATAAAATCATTATTTTCAGTAAAAAATGTCTAGAAAAATTTGCATCAGATGATGTACTATAATGTTAATGTAAAGGGGGATCATTCGATATGTAAGCAATTTTAATTCATCCATTTTCAAGTCTCTATATCATAACCGATTTTAATTATTCTTTCTAAAAAATTTTTCAGTAAAAAGGCCCCACTTAGGCTCTAGTGTGCATGTTCACTCAAAGAGATATTCAATATTCTACTGATTTCTCGATATAAGACCCCCCATTTTACGATATTTCTACAACTGATATCCTCCGCAGCTTTCTTGATGAGAGGTGCCGTAGGGTCGAAAGAGAGAATGTGCTCAGTCAAGCGTTACATACAGCTAGAGGGCCGCACTCTCGTCGCGTTATTTGCATCAGGTTGCGCCATGCGTCCAAATCCAAAAGAAACGATTCATGCAGTCCTGCCTGCTTACGTTTGGATTCCCCGATTTAGGATAAAGGCCATGGCAAGCCATGCACGAATCCGGTATTATGTCGGCAGTTGAATGTATTATCATTATTAATAAATTATTAATTATTATTAAAATATATTATGATAATACAGTTGTAAAGCTTCAAAACTTATACGCTAATATAATTTTCCATAAAAGCTCAAAAGAAATACCTTCAGTAATGCAACAATTGAAAACCCCAGTGAAAATTGCTGGTCGTGATGTGACCAAGCTGATACAATCTATCGAAAAATTATAGTTTTTCTCGAATACGATGCATCCGGTTTCGTGCACACTAAATGTTTTTATAACATGCAGCCGGTGTTTTTCCATTCTTCAGGGGTGAGAACCATTAAGCACATCAAAGTAACTTCATAAACAAAAAACAAGCATAAAATACAAATAAGAATATTGATGAGTTATTTAGAGCAAATCATATGGTCCTTGTAGAAAGTATCCTGAGCAGGTCGTGAATCAAACTGAAGAAAAAATGTAGGCTATTTCCTAGTATTGCCGGTAAAAAATTAAATTTTTCCCGGTTGGTTTTTAAGCGCCTATATAAATAATTATTCAATAATAATTGCTTTATTATATAAATTCTAAAAAGATTGATAAATTTTATAACTTCAAGGTCAAATATATCATGTAAATTATTGTAAACGTGAATTCAAACTTGAAAGCTCGAAATGACTTTAAAGCAGGGGAAATAGGGTTATTTTTCAATAAAATAGAAGAATAATAAAGTTAATAATTTTCCAAAAAAGGAAAGGTGGTCGCCACTACACCCCCCAAATTATGCAACCGATTCACAAGTTTGGCGGTCCCTATCAGTCCCAGTCTCTTCTGAACAGTTGTGAGCAGGTTAAATCCGGAGCGGACACGAAATACCCACCTCTACAGACGGCGTATACCAAACTTGCAGTAGAGTGACATTTTTTTGCTTCTCAATTGTTTTTTTGATAATAAAATGTTTGAATATCAAAGCCTAACAATGTTTTATTGCCTTTTTTACCTGTTAAAATTTAAGCTTTTAATTTTAAATAAATAAAGCGCAATACATTTTTTCTTAAAGCTGTATTATTAGCCTTCAATTTTCCGTTTTTTAAGTTACGTTATCTCAATTTTCCTTGAAGTTAACATTTTTTTGAGTGAATCACTGCATTCCTACTGAGTTGCTTAATTTTTTTAACGAAAAATATAAAAAAAATTATTTTCCTACCGTTTTATAATTGATAGGTCAAGATGAAGGTTTGCAACATTGGCATGCATTTTTTGGAATTTTCGACTATATCAAAAGGATGAGAAAATGGCATTTAGTACAACTAAATTGTAAGAGTTTCGGAAAAAGAGACAAATTAAAAGAAACTTCGAATTTTTAACCAAACCCTCAAACTTCCAAACAAAAAAGATCAAACTTCAACCAATAATAGTCGCATTATGAACCCAATAGTTTCATTTTCAATCCAAAAGGATGGCTTTTCTATCCGTGAAGAGGAATGTTTAACAAAACTGTTGAATTTTTAACAAAATAATCAAATTTTCCATCAAATTGTAGAATTTTTAAGCAGACGAAATAAACTATGAACCAAAAATATAATAGTAAATTTTTCAATCGAAATGAACAAATCTTTCAACGAATAAGGATGTCTTTTCAGGAAGATAGTCGAATTTTTAACGAAATAGTTGTGATTTCAAACTAAGTAGTAGAACTTTTAACCAAAAGGGATGAATTCTGGATCAAAAATGTGATGATGACCTTTTTACAATATAGTAGAATGTTTAAAAAATTATATTTTCAATAAAATAATAGAACACTTAACCAAGACAGATGAATGCTAAACCAGAAAAGATATATGTAAATAGTAGACTTTTTAATTAAAAAGAATTAAATTTATACCATAAAAGATGAATTTTCAATAAAAAAAAAGATTTATTAAAAAAAATAGTGAATTGTTTGAAAAAGTAATTAAATTATCAAAAAAAAAAAAAAAAAGAATTAACTTTCAACAAAAAGTGTGACTTTCTGAGAAAATAGTTGAATTTCCATCAAAATAATTTTTATTTCAACAAAAATATGTTTTTTAAAGAATCCAGTGGGCAAAAAAATTTGGATGTCCTAGAGACGTCTTTGGCACATCCCTAAGGTGTCTTTTATAACATGTCTTTTGGTCATCCTAGAGATGCTCTTAAAACGTCTAATGTCAGTACGAAAGATGTCCCGAGAACGTCCATGTCTTTAAGACGTCTTTAGATCATCTTTAGGACATTGGACCTATTAGAGACGTTGATTGGCCTAACACAGGACGTCCTAGGAACGTCCCAAGGGCGTTCTTGGGATTTTCATAGTTTTTTGCCCACTGAGAAAATAGTTAAACTTTTAACAAAATAAATAAATTTTCAACAAATTAGTAGAACTTCTAACCAGAATATATGAATGACAAACTAGAAATATAATAGTATACTTATTAATAAAAAATAATAATCTTTGAAAAAATAACTACTATTACTTTTTAAGAAAGTAGTTGAATTTTGTACACGAAAAACTGATGCTTCAACCAAGTATTAAAATTTTAACCGAAAGAGATAAATTCTGGGCTAAAAATATGATAGAAACTTTTCATTAAAAATAATAAACTTTCAAACATAAAATATAAATTCTCAACGAGTAAAGGTGAAATTTTAACATAATAGTTTGATGTTTGACAAAATAATTAACTTTTTAACAATATAGTAATGTATATAAAAATGTTACAATATATTAATGTAACAACAAAAATATAGTAGTAGACTATTGACCAACAACAAAAAAAGAATTAACTTACAACCAAAAGAGATGAATTCTAACCCCAGAATATAATAGTAGACTTTTAAATAAAAAATTATTCATTTTCAAAAACAACAAAATCTATCAAAGGATGAATTTTCATTCTACATAAAATACATTTTTTACAAAAAAGTTGAATTTCCAATCAAGAGATGAATTCTGAATCCAAAATATAAAAGTAGACTTTTCAATTTTTAAAAATTTACTATTAACTAAAATAGTTGGATTTTCTTCCTTTGAAAAGATTAGATTTTCAATCCTTTGAAAAGGGGGAAACGAGGAGAATAGAGAAAAGATTGTGAATTATTTACTAGCGAAACGTTTAGAATATTCCTAAATTATAACTTTATTATGCCAATTATTATTAGTTAATCATATAAATTTAGGTTACCTATTTCATTTCCTGTGTTATATCTATAAAGGAAATTATGGTTCTAAAACTTCAAACACATATTTTTTCCAAGGGCTAAACGATTTTTGTTAAAGAAATAATAATAAATTTGAAAAGTCCCACTTTTCAAACAAATTGCCGGCTTGTTCCCAGTGCCAAAAAATCTAGGCTAATTCCCGGTTCTCCGGGTCAGTGGCCGCCCTGCTTACATTACACATCACTTTTTCCATAATACCCTTATAAGATGTATACTTTTATTTAAAAATTAATATAAGATAAAAAAATGATGTTTAATACCTTTTTAATCATAATTTCGAGATTTGAAAAATAGCGAAGTGATTTTTTGTCTTATTGTCTGTGGCTAATTATAGTGGTATCGAGAATACGAATGAAGAAGAAACAAAGCTATTACATCCGTTGGCAAATTATCGATCGATAATTTCACATGTAACGACACGCGCCTGGTACGAACGCCGCGTTCTTCGATCATGCATATATATATATATAGCACTTTCATAATTAAATAATCTAATTCTTGTATTAATTACAATACAAAACTGCATTAGTTAATCGGATAATTTTTCTTTCGTAAGAATTCTACCTACAATTGATGACAGAATAAAAATGATATATTTTAGGCAACAATTGATTTACAATTCATTTATCCATTTACAATATTGTAAATAATGTCACAAAATGTAACGAATTGTGCCAAAATAGTTCCATAACATTTTTCAAGTAACAAAAATAAATTTCCATTATTATTTAAAATGTTATTCTTTAGTACATAAATGAAAAAAATTCATATTTGTTTATCGCAGGCTATCCAGTCTTTACTATTTTTTTCAATTTTCCACTTAAATACATATTGAATTAATAGAATCTGATATGAAACTATTACTATTGCATTTGTCATTAAGAATTCATATTATTTATTTAAAATTTTTATTATTTGGTGTAAAATCGAATTAATTTGTTGTATATTCAACAATTTTGTTAAAATGTCATACAACTGTTCAACATTTAACTTTTTTTTAAAGTTCGTCTTTTTTGCTTGGAAATTACCCAATTTGTTTGTTTTGTGTCTTCACCAACGAATTTTTTGTCTTTTAAAATCAACTATTTTTTTAAACAACCCTCTTTCTTTATTGAAAATTTATCTGTTCGTAGAAAATTAAAATTTTTAGTAAAAATGTTACTGCTTAGTTAAAAATTAATCTGTTTTGGAAGAAATTTGTATTTGTAGCTCATAAATGAAATAATTTTATTGAAAATTTATGAATTTTGTTGAGCGAGGGAAAAGATCTTTTTACAGAAAAAATGTAATTAAAATTTTTTAATTCATAGCTCCATATAGTCTGAAAATACGTTAACGAATTTTTGTTGCTTGTTTAGGTGATGTTACAATCTCAGATGATAATGCAGATTCCTTGTGAAATTGACTTGTATTAAAAACATAACACCTTGCAAAAGACAGCGTGTTCCTAAAAGATTTTACTTTCGGTCTCGCCAAAACTTAGTGGTAAAAGCACTCGACCGGAAATCGGTAGACATGTAGTTCAATCCCTATCGGAGCGAAGGAGATCTTTTTTCAAACAAAATTTCATTAAGAATTTTTTAATTCATAGCTCTGTCTACTCTGAAAATACTTTCAAGAATTTCTATTATTTGATTAGTTAATGTAAACCAATAGTATTTATTTATATTTTCACGGTTGGTGAAAGACATCTTCACTGATTAGTTGTTACCATCTCAGATGATAATACAGATTCTTTGTGAAAATGACTTTTACTAAAAACATAACACCTTGCAACAGGCAGAGTGTTTCTGAAAAAAAGAGTTTTCTTTTGATCTCTCCAGTAGCTTAGTGGTAAAAGCACTCGACCGGAAATCGATAGACATGTAGTCCGATCCCTAGCGGAGCGAAGGGGAAGATCTTTTTTCAGAAAGAATGTAATTAACATTTTTTTAATTCATAGGACGATCTAGTCTAAAAAGACGTTTGTTGAAAGATATCTTCACTGATCGGTTGTTACCATTTCAGATGATAATATCTGGTGAAATTCGCTTGTACTAAAAATATAACACCTTGCAAAAGGCAGCGTGTTTCTGAAAAAAGAGTTTTCTTTCGATCTCTCCAGTATCTTAGTGTTAAGAGTTCCTGAAAAGAAGTTAAAGAATTTCTGTTATTTGAGGAGCTAACTCAGATCGATAGTATTGAATTGCATTTTCACGGTTGGTGAATTGAAGGGCCTCTTATCAGCCATTGAGACATTTTTTAACCGATTGGTATAACTCAAGTAAAAAATAATAGTCCATAATTTATTCTCTTTTCAAATAAAATTCAGAATAAAATATCCAACAGTGCAAAGATGCCTTTTATTCACGATGTGTTTTTAAGAATAATTTTTGTATCCTTCAAGAATTCTTTTAACCTACAACTGTAGCCTAGCATCCGATTTGATAACAGGTTGTTCCGAGAAAGGCAAGGTTCTTTGATATATTATGGAATGAAATTTCATTAGATCGAAAGATACGTCTGTTGTCACATACAATTCTTCTCTTTTTGCGTCTTCGTTCATCGCAATACATAATTGTGTAAATTAAGGTGGCATCAATTATGTACAATTATAATTGTCTCCAATTATATCAATAAGAAAATAAAGAATTAAACAAGATTTTAATTGGGATTTCGATAATTTTAAATAATTTTGTACCCAGGATTTGCTCGCATGATTTTCATTCTAAGAATCATCAATTATCGACAAATACCAATAAAAATATGGACATTTTTCTGGGAAAAACTGTTCAGGAAGTAATAACCTTCCTTAAAAATGAACGAGGGAAATGACTCACATTTCTCAATAATTTTATAAATACCAATAAAAAAAGAAACTGTTTTTTTAAGTGTAAAATTTCAATATCATCTGACGACTTTATAAGAAAAATACTATTTTGATATTATCAATTCGAAGTAGCTAGTCACAAACATCTATTAAATATAAAACTGCGAAAGTTATATAAATTTTTTCTAATTTTTAAGGAAAACTAAAAAAAATATATGTATTTTTTATTTCATATGATTGATAGCGGATGTGAAGGTATTTATTATGTTATTTAATATCTCAAATAAACTATCTGCTACGTGCTTTGTCATAAAATTCATATTTAATTGACGTGCACATTTTCATATCGCTATTATGTGATTTTTTCCTAGCAGTAATATCATGAAAAATAGCAATAAAAAATCATAAAAATTACTAATTCCCAGTATGCATTTCTCACCTTCCGAGAACGAATGTGAATAATAGAGAAATTTCTTAAATAAACTAGATTATTAAAATCCGATGAGAAAACTTTTTGTAACATCACTGTTGATTTACCCAATTGTATTCCTTGGCTAATTCAAAATTTCCGGGACTCAAACGTGAAATATTTGAAATTTGAAAATATTTTGAAAAATGCTTAATTTGGATTTTGCAAAGATTGAATATATCGGAATATAAGTAATATGATAATTTTTTTAAACTTATAAAACTACGTCAATCGATTTTTAACACATTTACACCGGTCTCCTTTTTTACTAGCCCAAACCTCTTGATGGTTAAAATTGTTGTATTACATTTTATTTAATAAACGCCTAAAATAAAACATCAAACATAAAGAATATTATTTCTTTAGGCTTTACAGCCTAAAATGCTCTCAAACCTGGGGAAATAGGGCGGTTTTTCAAGCAAATAGTCGATTTTTTTAAACAGTAGACTTTTAATCCATAAACGATGCATTTTTACAAGATAAATATTATTTTTGAAATAATAGTTGGATTTTTAACAACAATAAGGCTTAGTTTTGAAACACAGTTGCATTTACAGTCAGGACATTTTTGTTAGAGGACAATTAAGTTTTCAATCGGAAAAATTGAATTCTCAATTTAAAAAGTTGAATTTTTAATCCGAAATTTTCAATCAAATAAACATTCAAGAAAAATGGGGAAAGTTTCAAGAAACTAGTTAAAAAACAAATAGTTAAATTTTGAAACTAAAAAGATGAATGTTGAGCAAATAATTAAATGTTGAAATAATAAGATCAAACTTCAACCAAAAACAGTCGAATTTTCAACCAAACAGTTGAATTTTCAAGCCAAAAGGACAAATTATTTAGAAGACAAATGAATTCATTGTCGAGAAAAACTTATTTTTCGTCAAAAAAAACGCAATGTTCAACAAAGCATTTCAATTTTTTTGAATACATTTTTTTTAAACTGGTTGAATTTTAAAAATAATTAAATTTTTAACAAAAATTATCAATCTTTAAACCAAAAAAAAAGTTTTAACCAAACGCATTAATAGATATTTCAACCAAAAAATATTATAATTCTAAATCAGTTGAATTCTATCGAAGAAAGAGGAATTTTCCGTAAATACTATGGATTAAGAAAAATTAATATTCAACCAAATAGTTGAGTGTTTAACCTAAAAATGAATCTTCTAATTAAAAAATAACTTTAAAAAAGTAGATTAACTTTTAACTAAAAAGTTTAGTTTTCAACCAAGAAGAATAAATTTTGACTTTTGATTTTGATTTGATTTTTGTTTAAAAATGTATCGTTTTCAGTACAATATTCAATTGCTTGGTTGAAGGTTGAACTATTCTATTAAAAAAATCATTTTATCGCTTAAAAATTGAACTATTTAGTTGAAAATTAAACTATTGAACTATTTTATAAAAATTTCATGTTATCTGTTGAAGATTGAACTATTTCGTACAAAATTTGTCATTTTTTAAAATAATTTGCCGAACTGAAAATTTCACTATTCCATTTTTGGCTGAAAATTGATCGCTTTTAGTTACAAAATCAACTACTATTGTATTTCTCTTTGTAAATTTATCTCTTTTGGTTTGAACTGGAACTACTGTGTTAAAATTCATTTTATTGGAGTGAAATTGGACTATTTGAATGAAAATTTGTCTTTTGTTGTTGCGTATGAAATATAATGTAGTGTTCTTTAGATCATTTTAAGAATTTTTGCCCAAAAACTCACAGCCCACCAGCAACATGTGTACCCGGGGGTTTTCG
>NC_046659.1:101103068-101158375 GCF_010883055.1 Belonocnema kinseyi | reverse complement strand
CGAAAACCCCCGGGTACACATGTTGCTGGTGGGCTGTGAGTTTTTGGGCAAAAATTCTTAAAATGATCTAAAGAACACTACATTATATTTCATACGCAACAAAAAAAGACAAATTTTCATTCAAATAGTCCAATTTCACTCCAATAAAATGAATTTTAACACAGTACTTCCAGTTCAAACCAAAAGAGATAAATTTACAAAGAGAAATATAATAGTAGTTGATTTTGTAACTAAAAGCGATCAATTTTCAGCCAAAAATGGAATAGTGAAATTTTCAGTTCGGCAAATTATTTAAAAAAATGACAAATGTTGTACGAAACAGTTCAATCTTCAGCAGATAATATGAAATTTTTATAAAATAGTTCAATAGTTTAATTTTCAACTAAATAGTTCAATTTTTAAGCGTTAAAATGATTTTTTTAATAGAATAGTTCAACCTTCAACCAAGCAGTTGAATATTGTACTAAAAACGATACATTTTTAAACAAAAATAAATTAGTTAAATTTTCAGTTAAAAAATTGATTTTCAACTTAAAAGAAACGAATTTTTCACAAAATAGTTCAATGTTTAAGCTATACAATGAGTTTTTACCAAAGATGTACCAGATGTACCCTCAAAAAAGTAGTTGAGAGATGAATTTTTAGCTAAAAGATCGATTTTCAACCAAAAATTCATTAACTAAATATTCAGTTCAAAAAATGAATTTTCTACTAAAAACAATGAATTTTCAAAAACTAGTTAAATTTTTAACCAAAAGAGAGAAATTTTGAACCAAAAATATAATAGTAGATTTTCCAATTAAAAAGAATTAAATTCCTTGCGAAATTGACTTTTACTAAAAACATAACACCTTGCAAAAGACAGCGTGTTTTAATTGTGTGACATAAAGAGGAGAATGAGGGAATAATTCGATGTATGTATGTAGATGCTTAAATTCGGCTAAATTTCGTGATGTCTGATTCAGACAAATTAAAGTTTTTTTTAATAAAAATTAGGATAATGGCTTCAAAAGACATTGCCAAATTTTCTACCAAAAGAATTTTAAGAATTTTACTGCTTATTTTCTTTTAATTTTGAAATACATTATCCACGAGGTTCACACAAAAAGTACAAAATTGATTTTCCATGACCAAAAACGTGTGAAATTTGACACTTAGTCGATTTACATATAAACTAAAAAAGCGGACCATTTTTAAATTATATTAAAATTCATGAAAGGATATAGAAAAAGAAATAAAATAAAATTTTCTATAAACGGACATGTGTTACATTTGGCCACGCACGTGACCGTGCGTACGTCTCATTGCTCATAGACGGTCGATTTTCATATAAAATGAAAAAAGTGTAATTTTCATCTTTACTAATATTTCCAAAAATTGTTGTTTACATTTGTATTTTTCGATAACAGACACGTCACAAATCATCCCAAAATCTGTTAACCCCACCCCCTAGCAGTTGCCATTATAATTTTTGAACGGCCCCTAATTAAAAGTATGCTACATGAAAATCACATAAATTTTCTGAAGAGCTGTTCTTGAATTTTGGTTTATTATTTTTTTATAAACTGGTGATCTCATTTATAGAGTTTTTGAAAAAAATATATTTTTTGCGATATTTATGAAATTAAATTTTTGAAAATATATTTTATTTTTAAATCAACTAATATAGTGACAATGTATAAAGAATGCCTTTATGAGTCAGCTTGGATAAGGTCAATAATATCCTACTTTCGAAACGGTTTTATGCTCGGATAGTTATGATTGGTAAACTGAAGTAAACGGACTAGATTGTTTCGATACATCGAATGAGACTGCGTAATGGATACATGGGGTAAAAGTCAGGCAGAGTTCAACACTTGCTTATCAGTCGATTCATTACACTTTTTACGTCGGCAGCATACAATTTCAAAAATATGTTGAAAGCAGATACATGCGAGTTAAAAAAAAGAATATTGTATACGGGAAAAAGTTGACTGCCTTACAGTATTGTTTGTTTAAATTAGGAAAACCGCTTCGATGGAAAGGGCCATAAAAACTTTAATTCATTTGATTCATTGGTAATAGCACTGGCATTACGAACAAAAATTAAGAAATTTTATTATGTAGGAATTTTTTGTTTGCGGAAAAATGATTTCTTTCATTTTTTTTTTTTTTTTGAGTAAAATTGAATTTTTTTCAAAAAAACGAGGAAAAATGAATTTTTATTAGTTTGTATTAAAAGTTGCAAAAGAAAATTTTTTAACTTTTTTATTTTTCGACGATTTTTTTTTAAATTATATAATTGAATCATGTAGATATTTTTCAGTTACAAAAAAATCATTTTCTATTTCTTATGGATCCTGCGATATTTGCTATTTTTACACAAGATCCATTAAAAAACATTTATACAGTATCCGTTAAAAATAAAGAGAACGTATTATGTAACTGAATAACCTTAGGTGGAAAAAAGTATGAAAAACAATTTTTCATCGAAATGTAATATCCAAAAATAACGAAATGTGCACTTCTGTTAATTTTTACCTAAAATTAAAAAAAAACTAAAATTTTTTTTAATTTTCTTGCTGATCTTTCGAATAAAGTAAATAAACACGTTTATTAAAAGAGCATACAAAATAAAAAAATTAAATTTTGTGGCAACTTTAGTTGCATTTTTCGTCATTTGTTGAAAAATTATGTTTCAACAAAAAAAAATATTTGAAAAATTTTTTTTTTCTAGAAAATTATTTACTTTAATAACTTTTAATCCAAAAAATTGAAAAAAAATTTTTATGTACGAAAAATTTAAAAAAATTAAAATCTGAAATTTTTTAGTTGACTTTCCCAATGGTGAGAAACCTTTTTTTAAAACTTTTTCGCCATGTCACAAATAAAGTTTTTAGAGCTATTACTAATGAATCTAGTAATTTTGTATTTTTTCGGCCAACCCTAGACCGGAAGCATCATGGAAATAAAAACAATCTAATCATCAACGGATTCTCAATTCATAGTAAAAATTTTTCAAATAAATTTAATAAAACAGAAAATCCATGTCATAAATAAAAATAAGATTCTTTATTTTAGTTATCAGTATGGCCGTTTGAATAAAAGAAAACAATTCCCAGTCATTTCCCGATAAGCAAAGAATGTTCACGGTCATTGAAATTAAAAAGTTTGTTTTTATTTCCAGTAATCAAAACTAAAATAAAAATTAAATCACTCAAAGTGGAACTCTTTTAAATTTTATGCTCTAAAAATTGCAGCTGAAAATTTAAAAAAATGAAACACCTAAAATTGTGATGTTCAAGATTTGCATTTCCACGAAAATTTTAACAATTAAAGCTTGGATTTTCTAGCAGATCAATTTTAAATTGTTTAGATGTGAATATTTTATTTAAAATTTCTCATTTTAAATGATCAGTAAAACATTCCTAAATACCAAGAAACTGTTATGTATTTAATTTAAAAATATCTAATTCAATGGGCTAAACAAGAAAATTTTAAAATTGAATAAAAGCACTAAATTAAAAATCTAATAATTTAAAACTATTTTAAAATTGCAACTTATAATTTCTCTACCAAAACATATGAATTTTAAATCTAAAAAAGTTGAGTTTGCAATTAAAAAAAAGAATTTTTAGTCAAATAGTTAAATTTTAAAAAATGTTAATTAACATTTACAATCAAAAATATGAACCTTGACGCAAAATAGAAGAATTTTCAATAAAATAGTCGCATTTTAACCAAATATTTACATTTTCAACTTACAAAGATAAATTTTTACCAAACTATGAATCATCAAAAAGATGTATTTGTAACAAAGAAGTTACATTTTCAAACAAGAAGTTAAATTTTCAATTAAAAAATGTCAATTTTTTACAAGGAATATAATTTTTGATATTTTAACCAACATATTTTCAGCAAAATATCACGAATTTTCAACAAAAAAGTTAATTTTCAACAAAATAATTGAGATTTTTAAGCATAAAATGAATTTTTCAATAATAAAATTAATTTTTAACAAAGTAGTTTTACTTTTAACTAAGTAGTACAATTTTCAACCAAATAGTTTAATTTGTATCCAAGATGTGTAATTTTCTACAAAAAGGAACCATTTTTAATCAAATATATGAATTTTCTATCAAATAGAAGAAATTTTAACTACGAACGATTAATTTTTAACCATTCATTCAATAGTTCAATTTTCAAATGAGAAACATTAATTTTTAATTAAAAAAAGACACTTTCAGCCAAATACTTCAATTATACAGTAATGAAGTAAATTTGTAATATATTAATTCAAATGCTAACGTTTTCAAGTTTTAACAATTCAAGTTTTTGATTTTCTAACAATTAAATTAAAAATTGTTTAGTTATTTGATTTGTAATTGCTCATTTTAAATAAATATTTAAATATTGATAAATATCAGGAAATTGTTGTTTTTTAACTGAAAAATTTTCAAATAAAATAGGTTAAAATTCAAAAAAAAATTTTAAAAGTATTACGCTTTTATTTTAAATATCAGATAAATAATTTTAATAACAAAGCGCTCTTGCGCCTGGGGAAAAGCGACCAAACATACATCCATGTCGGCAAGTATTATGAATTTAAAGTCGATTTAATAGTAATATTAATCATTTTCTTAATTCAAATTCATGGACATACGCGAAATGCTTATAATTTTTCACTTAAAGAAACAAATTTACCGCAAATAAAAAAAATTGATGCAAATAAAGCAGATCGAGAATAAAATTCAAATTTTAAAATGTCGATAAAACAGAACATAACAATGGCGCCACAACTCAAGACGATAAACAAGTAGCACGTGCGTTTTTACGCTCCTTTTATTCTTTTGATTGTTGCGTCTGTTTTTCTTGTAAATAATATCTATGAAACAATTTCAAAAAGTGTTTGTCCGGCATTAATAATGAAGAAAAGTTACGTAAAAATCTGAACACTAACAATCATTTTCTTCACATGTTCGGGAAAATGCTGGACAGCGAATCTAACCTCTCAAAACAATTCTTGCGTGCCTGTCAAAAGGGAGATTTGTCCCAAATTCGGAGACTTGGTTCAGAAAATATTAAAGATTGGTCGATAATTCGACATGCTTCTTCCGGTGACAGTCCACTGCATATTGCTGCTCGGGAAGGAAATTTGGAAATAGTAAAGTCCTTGTGTTCAGATTGGAAGGACCAAAAATGCACAATTGATGTCGTCAATTTGGAAATGAAAACAGCGTTGCATGAGGCATCGCAATTTTCAAGAACTGCTGTTGTTGAATATCTGATAGAAAAAGGGGCGAATCTGAATTCTTTAAAACGTGCTGACTGGACACCGCTAATGTTGGCCTGCACAAAAAGAGGATCAGAGGCCAATTCCTGTGTCCAGGCTTTATTAAAGGCCAATGCTGATCTTTCTATCAGGAATAAAGACGGCTGGACAGCTTTTCATTTAGCTTGCCGTTCTGGCGATATTAATATCGTTAATCTTCTCCTGAAATACTCACCGGAATGCATTGAAGCTGGAAGCAAAAATGGACGGAATGCCTTACATATAGCTGGTACCAAAAATATTAGGGGCTGTCCATAAACTACATTAAGGACCCTACTTAAATTGCGTGACAGTTTAAGTGGGGGGTGGGGCTGACACATTTTGTTGCGATTTTTCACGGTAAAGGGCCCTTCAATTATGTACTTTTTTTATGCAAATTTGCAAAAACTTTCAACTTAAGGGTGTTGGTTAAATCCGACTTTGATTTTTTTTTTATAGTGCGGCACTGCCTCAATATATATTTTTCCAAAGGATTTGCGAACGAAAGAAAGAAAACTTGTCGAGTATATGGGGGTTTGCGAGATCCATGTACCATTAAAATTTTGAAAAATCGAAGCTTTTGTGGAGGAAATGATTATTTTCACGACAAATATGAATTTTGCGGAACACAGGGCATGTCAATTTTGTCTGCATTGCTCTCTATTTCGCAAATTTTAGGGTCACCATCATCAAGTCGTGGCCCTTTGAAAACCTGGTATCTCTCGAGAATTCTATTATGTCCGAATTGAGAGTAAAAAAATAAATTTGCAAACGATTCTAACCATTCAAAAGCTTTTCTTCTGCTATCCGCTGATTTCTATTTTTCGCAAAATTCATATTTGTCATAAAAGTAATAATTTCCTCAACAAAAGATTTGATTTTTCAACATTTTATTGATCCGTGGACCTCGCAAAATCCTGGATATTCGACCAGTTTTTTTTCTTTCTTTCGCAAATACTTTGGAAAAATATATATTGAGTCTGTGCCGTTCTATAAAAAATATTCAAAGTCGGATTTAACCTACATCCTTGTGATTATCTTCTTAGTTATAAATTTTATTATTTGGTTAAAAAATTTTACAAAAAAATTTCTTAAGGATGTACACTATGTACCATCAATCTCAAAAGTGTCCTATCTTTGAAATGATTGATAAAATCGACCTAAGAAGATCTATTATTAATTTCTGTAATTCTTGATGGAGGCTTCGAAGCAAATTTCAGAAAAAAATAATTCAGGTTCAAATTGTTTATTTAACAGTAGTTATCTCTTAAGGAAAAAGTTACACTTTTTATTGAATTCTAATGATCAAGGCCGCATTTTATTCTTTGACAATTATATTTGGCTGGTGTTAATTAAAATTTAAACTATGATTGTGTATAACAATAATAATTATATAATTTCTACATTAGTTTTTTTAATAAAATCCACCCAAATAGAAATTTAGAGAATCCTTCGAATAATAAAATGAGGCCTTAATCATTAGGATTAAATAAAAATTGTAACTTTTCTCTCTAAAAAAAAAAGGAAAAATTAAATCTTAAAATAACTAATGTTAATTAAACACTTTTTACCCTGAATTATTTTTTTCTGAAGTGTGCTTGGAAGCCTCCATCAAGATTTCCAGAAATTAATAATAGATCTTTTTTTGTCGGTTTTATAAATCATTTTAAAGATACTACTTTTGAGATTGATTATATGTAGTGTACATCTTAAAACTGATGAATACTATTTTTTCTAAAAATTTGACTTTGATTTAAAAGTTGATATTTTTTAGTAGAAATATTGTATGTTTCTTGAATCAAAAGACAACCTTTTTTTCTAGAAAAATGGTCTTTTTGACTTAAAAATTCACATGTATTAGTAGACGTATCATTTTTCTTGGACAAAAATGCAATTGTTTGGTTAAAAATTCAACTATTTAGCAGAAAATTAAATTATTGTTTACAATTCTTATTTTTGGTATGCAACTTTTCGTTTGAAAAATCAACTCTTTTTCGAAAGTTTGTCTTTTTGATTTTAAAATTCACCTGCTTTAGCAAAAATAACATTTTTCTTGGAAAAAATGCAACTATATGGTCGAAAATTCAACTATTTTGTTAAAAATTCATCCTTTTTGGCTGAAAAAATTCCTTTTTTTAATTTAAAATTAAGTTTGTTTCGTAGAAAATTATATTCTTGTTGACATTTCATATTTTGATCTTCAATAATCAAGTGGAATCTTTTTCGGATGAAAGTACAACTAGTTTTGTGATTTTTTTTACTAAAAATGCATCTGTTTCAAGAGAAATGTAATTTTTTGGGGTAAAAGTGCAACTATTGGTAGATAATTCAACAATGTTATTAAAAAGTCACCATTTTTGGTGTAAAATTCTTCTTTTTGGATTGAAAATTCTATTTTTTTATTGATAATTTATCTTCTTGATATAAAATTTCCTGTGTTTTAGTGTATCTGAAATGTTGTTTTATTCCGCTTGTAAAAGATTCTCGAGAATATGCTTAGCATTTAAGCATTCAAGTCTTGCCAAAAGTCAAATATATGAAAAAATAGTTTTTCTATGATTTTAAGAATCAAAATATTATAACTGATGTCATGTCCAATAGAAAAAATTATTTCTTTATGAAAAATGATAAAATTCACTCAAAAAAACATTCATTTTAACCATGTTTTTTGCAATTGAATTTTTCTGACCGTTGCTTCTTACCAATTTTTGAACAATGATTTCATTTTAATAAATTACAGCTTATTTTCCGGAAAAACATTCTCTACAACTTTGCTGTTTCAAATTTTTAAAATAACTAAATCTTAAAATATTATTATTTGTGTAACAAATGTTTTCTTAAAATAAATGTTCTAACGATTTCAGACATAGAAAAATTTACTTTCAAAATTGTGTCAGTCATAAAAAATTCAATTGCAAATAAAGTTTTTAAAATTAATGTTTCTTTTGTGAATTTTAAAATTTTTCATACAAAAAAATAATAAATTATAGAATGAAATAAACAGTTTATGGAAGGAAATGAACCTAACGGATTTTTTTTCGAAAGATGACGAAAAATTGAAATTTTTTATTTGTATTTTTTTTGCAAAAGCTAATGTTTGTCACTTTTTCATTGTTTGATGATACTTTTAATAAACTAATTTAATCACGTGCATATTTTTAAGTTACAGTTAAAATTGTTGACTAGTTTATACGGATCTTGAAACATGGGCTATTTTTACACAAGATTAATAAAAAGCCATATACACAGTATCCATTAAAAATAGAAGGAAAAGGAAAAAAGTATGAAAAATAATTTTTCATCGAAATATATTTCGAGAATGACAAAATGTGCACTTTTATTCATTTTCAGCTGAAGTTCAAAAAATATTTTATTTTGTTTTCTTAGTGCTCTTTTGAATAAACTAAAAGAAACACAATTATTAATAAGAGCGTAAATAATAGAAAAATGACAAAAACAGGGTGGTCGTTTTAAACCAAGAAAAAAATTCCCGGTAATTTCCCGGTTCGCAAACATTTTTCACCATCAATAAACTGATACAATTTGAACTCTGAAGCTTAACATTTTGCCATTTGCAGTAATAAAAATAAACTACAAATTAAAGCACTCAAAATGGAACTTTTGAATTTTAAACTTTTCAAATTGAAGTTTCAAAGTTTTTTAATTAAAATATTTTTTATTCAATTGCTCAATAATTTACACGTGAAAAATGGAAGGTGCCAACAATTTTCAATTGAACAATTTTAAATGAAACTCAGATAAACTGCATAATTGAGAATTTTTAACTTTTAAAAATTAATGAGTTCAAAGATTCAGATTTAATTCTATCAATATAAATCCACGTCATCATTTTAAACTCTAAATTAAAGAATCAATTAACTTCAAAATTTTTAAAATTACATTATTTTAAACAATTTTAGGCTAGAAACGTTAAAAATTGAAAAATTAATTTTTATTAAACTGAACACTTCTTAAATTAACAAGTAAATTATTTTCATCTAGTTTAAACATTCATCGAAATCTTCAAATTTTTATTTCAAAATATTGAAAAATCTAAAATTTGTTTTAAATTTATGCAACTTTTAAATTATTTTACAAATTTTTGTAGAACTTCTAAATGTCTTTTGAAATGAATAGAATTTTTCCTTAAAGTGTTAGAAATCGAATTTTGTTGGTACAAACTTTGCTTAAATTATATGAAATCATTCCAAGTTTTAAATTAGTTTGGAATCTTTGGAAAACTTCTAAATACCTCTTAAAATTATTCACATGTTTTCTACAAATAATAAGTGTTAATTTTTTATTTATACACCAAAATTCAACAATTTTACTTACAAATTAAACTTTTTTTTAAAATAACCATCAAAATAGTAAGTTTAAAGCTTAAAAGCTCTTCGAAATTTTAACGATTCAAGAGTTTCCCTTTCAAACAATTCAGTTTCAGATTGTTTACATTTAAATTTTCGGTTTCAATGTACTCGTCTTGAATAAACAGTCAAATATTGCAAAATATTAAATAATTATTCTTTTTCTTAATTAAAAAATTTGAAAGTGCATGAATTAAAAATTGAATATTTTAGACTGAACCAATATTTTGAATTTAGTCAAAGCATTACAAAATACATTATTATGAAGTAATTTTTTAATTAAAAATAGTTTACAAAGTTTCAATCGGATTTTTGCATTCGTTTTTAATGATTAAGACTTTCGAATCGATACAGATTAATTATTAACGTTATAATCTGGAATTTTTTTATTTTGAACGGATTTAGAATCGCTTTGACAAATCAATTATTGTTCCCTTTTCAAAATAATTTATTTAAATTTACAGTTGATAAAATAAAAATATTTTAATCAAGAATTTGCAACTTCAAACGCTTCTAATTTTTAATTATTTAAGTCTTCAAGACAGATATTTTAAAATTCTTTAAATTAAAAATAAAAGTCTAAAATGGAAAATTTTTTAAGTAGAAGATTTTCAAATTACACATTGTAGATTGAATGGCGTGGTAATTGAAAAAGATAGCAATTGAACTAATTATTTCAAAACTTTTAAAATCAAACTCAGGCACCATTTTCTTCTAAACATTTGTAAAAATGTACAAAACTACACATTTCGACATTTTTGGGGAGTTTTTACGTTCATCAACGGGTGTGGGGGGGGGGGGGGGGGGGGGGGGGGGGGGGGGGGGGGGGTGATAGCCCAAAATTCGTAACGTAGTTTACGGGCGGCCCCTTATATAGAATTGATACGTGACATAACTGATGATCTGTTCAAAAATGTCTAAATAATTAATATTCAAATGTGTTTTAGCATTTCATGGATGCAAGCCTTTAATCGATCTGCTTGTGTCTAAAAATTCAAAACTTCTGGACTCTAGAGATTCATCTGGATCTGCTCCTTTGCATGAATCAGTTAAAAGTAAATGCTTCGAGGCCACAAAAAGTCTTATTGAATCAGGGGCTAACATTGCTGCCGTTGACGATGCAGGACAAAATATTCTTCACATCGCTGCTTCAGTTGGGAACAGAGAGATTGTGGAATACATTTTAGAAAGTAATTTAATTGATATTCAATCCGAAGCTCAGTTTCAGATCACACCACTAATTGCTGCCGAGAGAAATTCCCAGCATGAAATTGTTAAACTCTTGTTAAAACATGAAGACAAATATAAAGAAATATGAAAATTGCACCCAGCGTCTATAATCAAATCCTGAAAATTGAATAGTTACATTTTTAGTTAAAAAATTGATGTTCAACCACAGAGATAAATTTTCAACTAAAATTATAAAATATTCAAAATGAAAAATTACATCTTTAGTAAAAACAAATATTTAACAACAAAAATTCAACAACATAGTTCAAATTTTTTTTAATGTTGTTTAACTTTCAACCAAGTAATTAAATTTTCATTAAAAAAAAGATGAATACTAGACAAAAAATGTGACAGTTGATATTTCAACCAAAAAATATTTTTCAACTAAAAATGAGCAATTTTCAATTAAAACTAGAATAATTAAATTTACAGTTTAAAAAATTAATGTTCAACCAAAGAGATTAAATTGTAACTAAAAAGACAGAATATTAAATTAAGCTTTATTTTCAGTTAAAAAGTTATCATTTTCAATAACAAAAATAATTTTAATAAAAATAGTTACATTTTCAAACAAAGCGATGGTTTTTCAACCAAAAGGATGAATCTTCAACCGGAATAGTGAAATTTAAAAACAGAAAGATGAATTTTTAACTAAAATGATGAATCTTTGAATAGAATAATAGAATTTTCAACTAAGAAGATAAATTTTTACCAAAAATACGAACTTCTAATTAACAATAATAAGGACAAAAAAAAGTCCACCAAAAATTAAATAGTTAAATTTAGAGTTAAAAAACAATTAATATTCAAACACAAAGATGAATTTGGAATAAAAATGATGGCATATTTAACTGCAATAGTTATATCTTTAGTTTTTTAAAAATGAACCAAATAGCTAATTTTTCGACCAGAGATCATTTTTCTGTTGAAATTTTAAATCTCCACTGAAAAAATTAATTGTTCAGCCAAGAAAGAGAAAAATAGGATAGTTTGATTTTCAGTTGAAAAAAAAATTAATTTCAGACAAAAAAAAGAATTTTCAAGAAAATAGTTAAATACCGTAATATCAAGCTACTTTTACAAATGAAGAATCAGTTTTATTCAATTCTTGATTGCAATCAAACAGGATGTCCAGCGACCTTGAAAACCTGGAACTCTCCTTGAATTTTTCACGGAAACCTTGAATTTGAATTTTAGTTTTGCTTTTAAAACGGTTATTCATTACTGAGTAAATAAAGAGATTTCAGGGCACTTTTTGTAGACCGTGCTCTTTTTGAATAATGTGACATTCAACTTACATTAATTCTAAAGATCTCAAAATGTTTCAAAACTTTTATAATAATTAAAAGGATTTCAAAGACTTTAAAAAGATTTTTAAACTTTCAAAATATTTCACAAAGATTTCCAGCATTTTAATTATTTTAAATGAATATAAACGATTTCAAAAAGGGTGCATTAAACCAGTTTCAAAGATTTTAAATAATTTTAAAAGGTGTTAATAAATTTGAAATGACTCTAAAGTATTTTGGAGCATTTCAAAAAGATTTCAAAGGTTTTGCCAACATTTTAAAAGATTTCAATAGGTTCCACAAAGATTTCAAATATTTTAATGGCTACAAAAGATTTTGCGAATATTTCAAAATGTTTCAAAGCTTTTATAATATTTAAAGGGATTTTGAACATTAAAAAAAAATCACGGATTTTAATGATTTGAAAAAGGCGTGTAGACAAGATTTCAAAGGCTTTAGAAAGAATTTTAAACTTTCAAAATATTTCACAAAATTTCAAATATTTTAATTATTTTAAATGAATATAAATTGCAATCAATTTTAAAAGGTTTTAATAATTTTGGAAAGGCTTCAAAGTATTTCGAAACATTTGAAAAAGATTTCAAAGATTTTATCGAAATTTTAAAAGATTTCAAAAGGTTCCACAAACATTTCAAATATTTTAATGACTATAAAATATTTTGCAAAGATTTCAAATATTTCAAATTGTTTCAAGAGATTTCAAAGCTTTTATAATATTTAAAAGGGGTTTGAATATTTTAAAAACATTTCTCGGATTTCCAAGACTTACAAAGGATTTCAAAGATTTGGAAAAGGCCTGTAGACAATATTTCTAGTACTTCAAAAAGATTTTTAAACTTTAAAAATATTTCACAAATATTTTAATTTTTTTAAATGAATATAAAAGATTTCAAAAAGGGTACTTTAAATCAGATTTAAAAGATTTTAAATATTATCAAAAGGATTCAGTAAATTTAAAAAGACTTCAAAGTATTTCGAACCATTTCACGAAGCTTTCAAAGATTTTACCAAAATGTTAAAAGATTGAAAACATTTTAATGACTACAAACGATTTTACAAAGATTTCATAAAAATTTTACATTGATTTCGAAACAATATAAGAATTTCGAAGATTTCTAAAAGTGCGCAGTACACCAGATTAAAAAACATTTCAAAGATTTTAAACGATTCCACAAAGACTTCCAATATTTTAATGATTTCAAATAGCTACGAAAGATTTCACAAATATTTCAAAGAGACCATAAGGATTTAAAATAAAAACAAATATACCAAATACTTTAAAATATTAATAGATACGCGTTCAAATTTGTTTTTAGAGAATTTCAAAATATTTCACAAAGATTTCAAATATTCTAGTGATTACAAATAAGGACAAAAGATTTCACAAAATTTCAATATTTAAAATTACCCAGTGATTACAAATAAATGCAAAAGATGTAGGAAATATTTCACAAGTATTTAAAAGGATTTATAAGAATTTCAAAAGATTTCAACAATTTAAAAGATTTCAATGATTTCGAACGAACACAAAAGTTTTCACAAATATTTCAAAGATTTAAAAATATTTCAAAAAGGTTCCAGAAATTCAATGATTCAATTCAATTATACAAAATTTTTTTAATAATAGAAAAATTTTCACAGAAATTTCAAGATTTCACGAAAATTTTAAATACTTAAAAAGATTTTAAAATTTTCACAAAGATTAAAAATGTTTAAGGATTTCAAAGACTAAAAAAATTTAAAAATAAAGATTTGACGAAGATGACTATAATTCTTTCTTTTGAAATTTTTGGCCAATAAAAAAATGAAATGTTTTATCTTTTACAGGTATATCAAACGGTTATTTAATTACTTGATGTAAAAAAAGGAAAGCTGGAAAAACTTGATTTCTTGACTTGTAAAACCTGGAAAAGTCCTTGAAGTTTGTTCCTAGGAATCGTTGGACACTCTATTAAAAAGAAAATAAGCATGCTCTCAAAAAATGCCCTAAATTTAACCCTCAAACGGTACACTGGTGCGAATTGGTTTCTTTGCAATGTTAATATTAAATATTTAATATATTTAACATATAATGAACAACTAGCATATATCACACATATTAAACATATATACATTTAATATATGTGGGGATAATCCCTTGCAGCTGTGTTTGTGTAAATGCTAACAAAATGAAAAAACTTCGGGTGCGAATTCGCACCAGTGTACCACTTAAGGGTTAATAAAAAATTCCGCGACATTTCCAGATTTTTCAGATAGGGTAACTCCTTGTTCTACTTTGGCTCTGTACTCCTTACAATTATGTGACAGTTGGTTTTTTCTTTCTAAAAAAAAAAAAACGCAAAATCAAAAGAGTATTATGCAGGAAATTGAGGAAAGGTGGACATAAACACTTGATTCATTTCAGAGATTGGTACACATATTTATTTTCTGTTTTTGTATCAGACAGTCTTAGAGAAGCATATAAAATGAATAAACAGGATTATTACAAGTCTGAAATTTTCACTTGCATCATTTCTTTCCAGTGCGCAAGTAGGTAAAAAAAGTAACTCAACAAATCCAAAGCTCCGTTCGTACAAACTCAAAACTCTTTAAACAGGGATTAAACAGAAATATTCACAAAAGAGAGATTTTTCTATAAAATAATATAAAAAAGAGAGCAAATAAAGTCAATATAAAAAAAAGAAGAGTCTCAATTTGAAAAAGGATTTCGGGAGCTCTCGCTTCGTTGAGTTACGCGAGCGAGGCAGCGAGGGATGAAATGAAAGTAAGTAAGGAACGTAAATAAATATACACAACCGAGTACAATAACCACGTATTCGTTTTTCTTTTGCGTGAGCGGAAATGGAATATTAGCTTATAAAAGAGCTAATGATAAAACATGCATTGTATACTCGTCTGTCTGTCTGTCTCTCTGCCTGGACTCACTGCGACGCATGTATTTCGATTTAAAACGACAGACTCCGTTGCACGGAGAAACGCGTTGGAGACAAATTTCTTTCATCGTCGCTCCTACTCTAGTGGAATCTTTATAAATATCCAATGATTATTTGGGACTTTTAGTATTTTATCTCATTGCTTAGTTTATTTACATACCTATATATTACGTTCGGACTTAAATTAAATTTACGCGTCTCTCCTCGCGATCTCAACTACTTACCTACGATATCTCACACTAATCGTTACGAGAACTTTCACCATTCGTACTTACATTACAAGTATTCAACATGTACAAAGCTTTATATACAATATTTACAGGGCTCGAAGAAACACTTCGACAATAACGCGTTATTTTAAATTAGTTTTTTGCAACCTAAAAACGTCATAACGTCATGTTGGTTCCCTATGCACACAAACAGAAAGGTCACCATTCTCCAACTTTTAAGATCGCAACTGCTAAGATGAAAAATGTACAATGGAATGCTAAAAATGAACTATTTGTCTTCAACTCTCGTTTCGTTGCAATATAAAATATAAATGCGAATCAGTGTTGCGCTTCTAGTGCTAAATTATAAATATTTTTTTCTAGGAACTTTTCAGAATCTCTTCTGGTCGTGAAAATTATTTTTGCAGGTCTCACAGTCCATTTTTTTTCGAGCAAAGGGTAACAAATTCAGGAGAATAGTATAAGACTTTAAAAAAATTCAAATTAATTGGAAAATATTTGACAAATTAAAGAAAATACGTTGATTTCCGTAAAATTGGAATGAATTTTGAGGAATTTAAGATGATCGAAAAAATCTGATGAAATACATCAAAATTCAAGGTGAATTAAAAAAATTCAAATGAACTGAAATCAGTTTTAAAACATGAAAAAACATAATTGAATTCAGTAAATTTGAAATAAGCTTTGAAAAATTCAAGGTGCGGTCAAAACAATTTAAGATCAATTCAATAAAAACTTTAAAAATTAAAAAAAATCTATTGAATTAAATGGAATTGAGAATTTAGAAAAATTCGAAAGAATTCCAAAGAATTAAAAAGAATTCAAGTAGAATAAAAACTTTTTTTGAAACCCTACTAATTTCGAACCAGAAAAGTGAATAATGAATAAAAAAAAATGAAGTTAAATTCGAAAGAATTGGAAAAATGTTTTACATCAAAAAATTCCTTGGATTACAAACAAATTTGAGTAAATTTAGAGAAATTTAAGGGAAAAGAGAAGAATTAGATGAAATTTATCGATTATAAATCTAAATTTAAAAATCGAATTGAGTAAATTAATTGAAATTCGGATTTAAAAGAATTTTGGATGAATAAATTAAAATTGAGGACGAATTTCAAAAAATATTTGTTATCTCTTCAAATCTTTGAAACTCTACGCAATCTGTCACTTCTTATGAATAAATTCTCTAAAATCCATTAAAATTCCTTAAAAAAATTATTACAACCCTTGAAAATCCCTCAAAATTATTTAAATATCTTGAAAATTCCTTGAAATCATTTAAAATACCCTAAAATATCTCAAAGTGTTTGAAATTACGTCAAACGGTTGAAATGAATCAAACAAAATCTGGCACTCGTTTAAAATTTCCTAAAATATTTCAAATCTTCTGATAGCTTATTAAATCCCTTGAAACTTTTTAAAGATCTTTAAAATGCCTGGGAATATTTTTAATTATCCTGAAATATTTCAAATCTTTTAAAATCCCATAAAATTACTGAAATCAATAAAAAAAATCTTTGCAATTATTTAAAATATCCTAAAATCTTTCAAATCCTTCAAAACCTTATGAAATCCCTTTACATTTTTTCAAAATCTCAAAAATGCCAAAAAGTTTGTAAACATACCTTAAAATATTTACAATTCTTTAAACACTTTAGCAACGGCTTCTCAGGATCAATTAAATTAAAACATTAAAAAGATAAAAAAAAAATACAATGAACTAAGTAAATTTATAGAATTCAAGTGAATTGAAAAAAATCAAAAAGAATTTCAAAGCATTCAGAATAAATTATTAGGAATTCAGGGTGAATTCCAAAAACTAATCTAAAAAAATCTTCAAATCTTTGAAAATCTACGAAATACCTTACTTCTCTTGAAAACTTATTAAAGCGCAATTGATAGCATAAAAAACTATTAGAATTATTGAAATTGATGGAAATGTTAGAAAATCCTGTGAAATCTTTTAAAACATCTTAGAACCTTATAGGTCCAATAAAATCGTTCCACATTTTTTGATATTCTAGAGAATTCTTTATCTTAAAATATTCCAAATGCTTAAAAATCCCTTCAAATAATTGAAAGCAATTAAAAATTCCTTGGAATATTTCAAGATTTCTTACCTGAATTCAATAGTTATTAACCCATAAGTTAATTTATTAAAAGAAAACTATAAATAAAGAACGGTCGGTGAGGCCTGTTTTTTAAAACGTGTTTTTGAAGGATGTTAAACGTTAATTTACAAGAAGAGGTTGTGAGATGAGCGTCGCCGAATCGACTGGGGGCGACGCACATCGCGCGACGCACATCTCGCGATACACATCTCGCGACTTCTTATTGTTATTTCTGATTTATATGATAAAAGTTGTTTTCCATACTTCTGCGGTGCTTATATTTGAGTGCAGACACCTGGGAACACTTAACATTTAACACAGTTGTACGTCTAATGCAGATATTATTATCATATATCAGAGAAAAGTTCACGGTGAAATGATTGATTTGGAAATAAATAAAGCATCGAAAACGCTCCTCGAGAATATTAGAAACTACAGTCACACATATTCCGATCATTTTTTCCTAGATTCACGCGAACTCTTTTCAACGATTCAAATCGGGATCAAAATGAATTTCTTTTGGCTCGGTTTGATTCTTTCCAAGATTTGAATAATAATCTCTAGAGATGATAAACAAAATTTTGCAATTGATTCTGAAAAGTAAATGCATGTCTTTTGTTTTTAGATGTTCTCGAGCGATTCAGCGATGCGCACGATCACAATATACGACCTTTCTATAGTCGCTCAAGTAATTTATACATTAAAAACGTTTACGAGTGCTAAAAAAATAAATAGCGCGCGGGTTTTCTTAGTTACAGATTAATTACGATAGATACATTTTTTTGTTTAAAAATAGTAAAAAACAGTGACTATGTTTTGCCTTTTCCTCGTCGCATGGAAAATTGCTTACTCCTATATCTCTCTTTCACACTTGCGTCATTAGTACACGGTTTACGTACATATACATACATATATATTTATTTATAAAAATAACATTCTGGGACCAAAACATAACATTCCAAAGAAACTATACAGAGAAAGGGTCAAAGGGAAGCAAAAACGTCAATCGATAAGAGAATTAATTCATAATTGATAAATCCGGCTTTTCAATATCACATAATCAATGCCGCAAATTTGATCTTTTCGATGAACCACTTCCATTGTGGAGAAATAAGGGGCAGAAAGGAAATAAAATTTTAGCGCCAATAAGTTAAAAGAATTTACAAATCCTTAATTTTCCACAAGAGACTTGGTTCCAAACGTTTCAACTCTTTAGTGCCTTAAAATCACTGTTTGAAACATTCTTTTATCGAACGTCGTTTATGACAAGTCAATCTCGAGGGTGTCTACTCTACCTGGAAAAAACCTGAAAATATCAGGGAATTTTTTTCAAAGTCAGGGAATTATTTCGAGAACGTGCATAATTTTTTTTTAATGGGAATATAAAATTTTGTTGAAATATTGTTTTTCATTGTTTGAAAATAATGTTTTTAACTGAAAATTTTAATATTCTAGTTTTTGTTGCGAATTCATCGTTTTTAGTTGAAAATTCAAGTATATCTGGTTCAAAATTCATGTATTTTCTTAAAAATTCGTTCT
Organism: Belonocnema kinseyi; assembly: GCF_010883055.1. Classification (NCBI taxonomy): domain Eukaryota; kingdom Metazoa; phylum Arthropoda; class Insecta; order Hymenoptera; family Cynipidae; genus Belonocnema; species Belonocnema kinseyi. The sequence goes on along the minus strand of NC_046659.1, from coordinate 101,139,365 downwards.
TTTTGATAAAAAAATTAATATTCTTGGTTAAAAATTGATTTTTTTTCTTGAAAATGTAACAGTTTGTCTGCTATTTTTTCCCTCTTTTGGCTGAAAAATCTTTCTCAGTTAAAAACTTGTATTTTTTAAAAGAAAATTAATATGCTTGATTAAAATGATTTTTTTGCTCTTTATGATTCATCACTTTAATTGAAAACTTTTGCTAAAAAATTTTGTTGTTAAAATTTCGTCTATTCCACTTGAAGGCTCGTCATTTTAGTTAAAAAAGTCATGACTTTGTTTGAAAATTCAACTATTTTTGTAAAGATTAATTTTTTTTCTTCGTCGAATATTCTTCTTTCTAACTGAAAATTCAATTATTAAACTTTAGGTTAGCAATTTATCATTTTTAGTAAACTTAGTAAATTTTCTGTAAACTTTTTGTAAAATCATTGCAATCTTTAAAAAATATTTTAAAATTTGTTGATATTTGGAAATCTTCGAAAATGTTGTACAATTTTTGCAATTTTTGAAATATATTCAAATCTTTGCGAAATATTTTAAAATATTTCTGAAATCTTTATAAACTGATAGAAAGCTGTGAAATCATTGAAATATTTTAAAATAATAGGGGATCTTTAGAAATGTTCCGAAATGAGTTAAATTTGTTGAAATTTTTCAAATCTTTGCGAAATCTTTTCAAATATTTCTGACATATTTGAAGTCTTTAAAATATTCTAAAATCTTTTGAAACCCTTTAAAATCTGTTGAAATCTATTGAAGTTACGTGAAATTTTAGAATTCTTTTAATCCGATGTACATCCAACTGTCAAGTGAAAATTGTTGTAAAATCACTGGAATCTTCAAAATATTTTGAAATTTGTTAAACTATTTATGAAATCAATGAAACCTTTAAAAATGTTTTCAAATGTTTGTGAAATCGTTCAAATATTTACGAAGTCTTTTTAAATATTTGGAAATCTTTAAAAATGTTGTGCAATTTTTGAAATTTGTTGAATTCTTTTCAAATATTTTGATTTCGTCTAATCTAGTCAAAGGTTCATCATTTTAGTTGAAAAATGCATGACTTTGTTTGAAAATTCAACTGTTTTTCTAAAGATTAATTTTTTTCGTCGCATTTTCTTCTTTTTAACTAAAAATTTAACTATTAAGATTTAAGTTAGGAATTATAATTTTTTAGTAGATAAATGATGTATTTTGTTTAAAATTTGTCTTTTATTTGAGAGAAATTAATTTTCTTGGTTTAAAAACCATTTTTTGTGTGAAAATTCTCTTTATGGTTAAAAACTCAACCATTCCAGTTAAATATTTTTTGTTTTCGTAAAGAATTTATCGCCTTAATCTTCTGGTTTAAAAATTCATAGATTTTTGTTGAAAATAAAACCACTTGGTTGACATTTAAACCCTTTTGTTAAAAATTCTTGTTTTGTTTACTAAATTTTCGTCTATTCCAGTTGAAGGTCCATCATTCTAGATAAAAATTTATTACTTTCATTGATTTTTTTAAAATGGAAAATTAATTTTTGTGACTGAAAATTAAACTGTTTCATGTTTTGTTGAAAGCTGATCTTTCTTAGATGGCAATTTAACTATTTGTTTGAAAATTGAACTATTTCGTTCAAAATGCAATATTTGAAAGTTTAAAATAAAAATTGGAATTTTTGTTCAAATTCATGGAATTTAATAAAAAATATGAATTGGATTCCTAGAAACTGAAAAAAAAGACATTATTAATAATAAACTCGCAAAACTCTATACATATTCCGAGTCGATTGTTTAAAAAAATGCAAAATATTTTAATGGCTCCGTACTATAAAAAATTTAGAGACCCGACAAAAAAAGCCTGGAATTGTCAGAAAATTTCTTTCCAGGATTTTCGTAGACACCCTAATCTCCGCGACTTTGACGAAAATGCAAAACTTTTCACTTAATTCGCAGCACTCGATAATTAGAAATCGAAATTAAGTTTCTGTAAACAGCTTGGGAGTGGGCGATATCAATATCTTCAATTCCAATTTACACAACAATAAAAGCAATAATAAATAACAGCGAGAGAAAGAATGAAAGAAAGAAGTAGAGAAATAAAATATACTAAAGAAATTCCCACTCGAGCCTGGAAAAATAAATAGTCGAGTGCCGACAAGTGAAAAAGTAGTGCACTTTGGCTCAAAGCATCCGAGAACTTGACTCAGCTCTTGAAAACATTTTGAGGATTAATCGTAAAAACTTAGGGAGACCCGATGACAGTTCTTGAGCTATTGAATGTCGACGGGACACGTCTTAGTCTCAGTTAAAACGATTGTACAGCGCACTGCGGTGAAAATCCACTCATTCCCTTCTCCGAAAAATCCGCATCGGACAAAAAAAAAGCAAAGACGACACAATTTTGCGTGCGCCTGCAATCCTATAAGTTAATGATATTCCACGAGAGAATCCGTGATTTGAATGCGCATACGCCATCAATTCCTAACGCCCACTTTTCAATCGGTTTTTTCGGCAAGATATATGCGCATGTACAATAATTGTAGAATGTACATACTCGAGAAGGAGGTCCGCTAGTTATGATACAGGACTCGATACTTACATCACAGATACACTCATTCGATCGAACCATGCACACCACCGACCTGCTGCTCTGGGTTACATGTCGCACTCTTATCACACGCAAAATGCCTTCGTCCAGACGGCACCTCGCTTGTGGACACACCCTTGTTCAAAATACCACACCGAATTTCAAGATCCTCGACTTTCACTATTTTAATAAAACGGCAGGAGAGTATTCAAAAGGGGACAATTTTTGCCCTCTCTGGGATCAAACGTCTGGAATGAGAATCTACAAGTTTCCAGGCATCGGAAAGTCATAGGATTTTTAAAAAGTTCTGGACAAGTGACTGGAATTTTTTTTAGGTGCTCAATTCGTTCTGCATCCTAATGGATTAATTCTTTTTTTATTTATAAAAATAATACGTCTTTGTGAAATCATTCAGAATCATAGAAATCTTCGTGAGATTATTGACATCTTTTGAAATTTATTGAAATGTTCGCGAAATATTCTGAAATCTTCTAAAATAATTGAAATCTTTTTAAAACTTTGAAATATTAAAAATATTTCTGAATTATTTCAAGTTTTTAAAACATTCTGAAATCTTTTTAAATCTCTGAAATCGAGTTGAATTTTTGTGAAATTACAGAATTCTGTAAGTTTTTTGTAAAATCATTGCAATCTTTAAAATGTTTTTAAATTTGTTGAAATATTGATGAAATCATTTAAACCTTTTAAAAAATTTTGAAATGTTTGTGAAATCGTTAAAATCTTTATATGAAATCTATAAAAATATTTTGGAATCTTTGAAAATGTTGTACAGTCCTTGAAATTTTTTGAAATATTTTCAAATCTTTGCGAAATCTTTTCAAATACTTCGGAAATATTTGAAGTCTTTAAAATATTCTAAAAATCCTTTGAAATCTATTGAAGTTATTTGAAATTTTTGAAATCTTGAAATCGGATGTACACCCAACTGTCGAGTGAAATTTTTGTAAAATCATTGCAATCTTTAAAATCTTTTGAAAATCGCTGAAATATTTCTGAAATCATTGAAACCTTTCAGAACGTTTTCAAATGTTTGTGAAATATTTAAAATATTTACGAAATCTTTTGAAAAATTTGGAGATCTTTAAAAATGTTGTGCAATTTTTAAAATAGGTTGAAATCTTTTCAAATCTTTTAGAAGATTTCCGAAATCTTTGTAAAATGATAGAAAGTTTTGTGAAATCTTTCAAATTGTTGTGAAATATTTTGAAATCTTTGCTAAACTTTTGAAATTTTTGTTTAATTTTTGTAATTTCGACAAATTATTAAAATCTTTGCGAAATCTTCTGAAGCCTTTGTAAAATCTTTCAAATTCTTTACAGCCTTTGTGAAATTTTTGGAAAATCATTGAAATTTTTTGGATTTTTTAATATTTTAAAATCTTTATAAAACCGTTGAAATCTTTCAAATCTTCTAAAATATTTTGTTTATAATTTAAAATCTCTAAAATCAATGTGAAAATATATATATTTTTAAAATTTGAAATCTTTGTGAAATCTTTCAAGTTTTTTGAAATACGTATGTTAAAATCTTTTGAAATGTTTGTAAATTTTAAAACCAGACTTCTGTAGCAACCCTGAGTATGTTCCCGAAAATTATGGTGAACAAGTTTCGGTGTGAAAGCACCACTATCAAAAGAAGGTGCTCTCACACTGAAAACTAGCTGACCAGTAGTTCATGTAACACGTTTTAAAAGAAAATCCGGGTTCTTCAAAGGGGCAAAAATTCGTCATTTTAAAAATCCATCGTCCTTTTTTTACATCATGAAAAAAAAGCTCTCAGCAAAAGTCAAAGATGGTCCAAATGTCGGTGGATGTTCTCTACAAGGCTGGACGACCGCACGTCAGTCGGCGTAATACCTCATTTCGACCCGCGAAAATATAAACGCCTATCTCCCTCCTATGGTCGCAATATGGCTAAGATTCTCGGCGAATCGTCTAGGTTTTGCATTAAGATTTGAGCTACACTCGCATCAGTCTAAGGTCTCACTTGACAACTCGACATTCCCTGGTAAAAATTCCAAAAGTATACCAGAAGTCTAGGTCTCTACTTTCGCAGTAAGCTTGACTATTTCGAATTATTTTTTTTTTTTTTACAGAAGCCTCCCGGTTCAAGAGAGCCTTGAAGAATTTTTCCCAGGGCTTGTGTTAAGACTTTCCAAGTCGAAGCGAAACTGACGATCACATTTCAGCTCTGCACCGAGGGGTCTTTGCTCGAGATTCTCCCGAAGCGGCTCGCTCGAGGAATCTCGGATTCGTGAACTCACGAGAACAACAGAAACTTCTTCATAAGAGAATATAACGTAGACTTTCCTAACACTCGCTGTAGGACGGCGGCGGGATACCTCGTCCTGTGTACAAGTCAGTTTGAGGTTGAAGGTGACAAACGACGGTGTGGCCATCGAGGACGGCAACAGTCCTCGTGTGATCTTGGGGGGAAATTCCATAAGTGCCAGGCAGTCGAGGTAGTTCACCCAACTCGTACCTAGGTTGCTGTCGTCTAAGTTTTTCCCAGCAGGCATTTAAAGTTCTCTCTTGAGCTGGACTGTATTCCGAAGGATCATAATGAGCGACACTGCGCTCTCCAGTCTGCCCGTAATGATTTAAATTCCGGTCATTCGCTGGAGAATAGGGGATCAGAGGTCTATGATCCCCATAGCTTCGCGACGATTGTCTGCTCATGTCGCTTTGTCGTCTGCCATCTTCGTCAGACATGTCGGAGACTTGGATTTCGCCTCCACGCTCAATTTCCTCGTAGACCGGATCATCCTCTCCCACGAGTCCCCTCGTTAAGTGCAGATGTTGACCATGATGATGTCCAATCTGGTGATGGCCGCCTCGTCCGTCTCGGATCTCGGTGTAGGTGTGGTTGTAGGGAGAGGCTGCTCTTCGTCCAGTCGTCCTGGTGCCAATCTCATCACCGCCTACTCGCCGTTCGCGCGTTCTTCCCGAGTAGCCCTGCAAGGTCATTGAGCCATGAGTCCGGGGCGACTCTTCTTGTTCCGACCCTCCGTGTCCAGAGTCACGAGAGTAGGATTTAAAAGAAATGTTCTGTTGGGAAAGAAAATAAATTGATAAGAATTCTGCGTCTCATTTGCATCTTTGATGATCTATTCTGAAAGGATGAGACAAATAGGGTGACTCTGAATTTTTGTTTCCATTTGGTAGAGTGCTAGATCTCAGTCGACATATCTAAGGATTAGGGATCTTCTATAAACTGCGTTACTAATTTTGGACAATTTTTGATCCCCGCTCACCGAAAGTAACGTAACCTTTAGATAAAACTTCGGTACCAAATCAATAAATAAAATAAAAAAGTGATTTTCAGAGCGAGTGTTGAAATGTACCTAATTGAAATTGATGTGACAATTAATCCGGGTATTATTGCATTTTTAAACTAAGAAAGATACATTTTTAACCAAAAATGGAACATGTAAACTTTTCATTACAATTTTTTTTAAATTATAAAAACAACAAGAATTTTCTACCAGATAGTTGATTTTTTTACCCAAAAGTTGAATTTTCAAATACACTAAACCAATTTTAAAAAAACTAAATTTTTAAGAAAATAATTCAATTTTAGGAAAAGTTTGAATTTTTATATAAAAAAAAAAAACATTTTAGAACTAAAATGGAATAGGACAACTTTGAACTCCCACAGTAATTTTTCCATTAAAAAAAGGAATTTTCAAAAAAAACAGCTCAATTTACAACTAAAGAGATGAATTTTGAAATAAAAATTTGAATCGTCAACCAAAAAATGCATTTTTAAAAAAGTACTTCAATCTTAAAACCTAGTTGTTAAGTTTTTTACCAAAAAGATACATTTTTAAACAAAACGATTAATTTTCTTCAAAAAAAAATGAATTTTTAACAAAATTTCAGAAATATCAACAGAAAAGTTGAATTCTTAACTAAAAAAGATACACTTTTAAACAAAAAGATAAATTTACTACCAAATTAGACGAATTTTCAAGAAAAATAAAAAATTCTCAACCAAAGCGTTGAGTTTTTAAGAAAGAAATTTTTTTTGATTTTTAAGAAAGAAGTTCAACTTAAAAACCTATTTGTTAAATTTTTAACTAAGAAGATGAATTTTTGAACAAAAAGATTTATTTTGTAACGAAAAAAGAAGAATTTTTAACAAAATTCGAGAATTTCTAACATAAAAGTGCAAATTTCAACTAAAAAAGATGGATTTTTAATCAAAAAGATTATTAACTAACAAAATAGACTAATTGTCAAAAAAACAACAATTCTCAACCAAAAAGTTGAATTTTTAACGAAGAATTGAAAAATATTGTTCTTTTTTAATTTTTAGAAAATAGTTAGAATTGTAAAGCTAGTTGTTAAATTTGTAACCAAAAAGATGAATTTTTATAATACAGATAAATTTTCTGGCCAAAAAAAACAAATGAATTTTTAATCAAATTTAAGAATTCTCAATTAAAAAGTTTAGATTTCAACTAAAAAAGAAGAATTTTTAAACAAAAAGATGAATTTACTTCTAAAAAAGACGAATTCTTACCAAAAATCAAGAGTTCCTAAAAAAAACTACATTTTTAAACAAAAAGCTTAATCTTCTACCGAAAAAAAAGGATTTTAATAAAAATTTAAGAATTCTCAAGCAGAAAGTTTAATTTTCAACAAAAAAGATTAATTTTTAAACAAAAACATTAATTTACTACCAAAAAAAGACAATTTTCAAGAAAAATCAAGAATTCTCAAACAAAAACTCGAATTTTTAAGAAAGAAATCTTTTTAAATTTTCAAGTGACTGGCTCAACTTAAAAATATATTTGTTAAATTTTTAAACAAACAAATTAATCTTTTACCAAAAAAAAAAGAAGAATTTTGATCAAACTTTAAGAATTCTCAACCGGAAAGTTGAATTTTCAACAAAAAAGATGAATTTTTAAACAAAAGATTAACTTACTACCAAAAAAAGACGAATTTTCAAGAAAAATCAAGAATTCTCAACCGAAAATTCAAATTTTTAAGACGGAATGTTTTTTTTTAATTTTCAAATAATTAGCTTAACTTAAAAACCCATTTTTTTAATTTTTAACGAAAAGACGAATTTTTAAACAAAAAGGTTAATTTTCTACCGGAAAAACGACCTATTAACAAAATTCAAGAACTCTCAACAGAAAAGTTGAATATTCATCTAGAAAAGAAACATTTTTAAATAAAAAGATTAACTCACTACCAAAATAGAGGAATTTTAAAGAAAAATCAAGAATTCTCAACTAAAAAGTTGAATTTTTAAGAAAGAAAGAAATTTTATTTTTTATTTTTATGAAAGTAGTTAAATTTTAAATAATAGCTGTGAAAATTTAAACAAAAAGATTAATTTTCTACCAATTCAAGAATTCTCAACCAAAAATTTGAATTTTCTACTAAGGAAGAAGAATTTTAAACAAAAAAATTAATTAACTATCAAAAAGTCAGAATTTTTAATCAAATTCACGAATTTTCAACCAAAAAGTTGAAGTTTCAACTAGAAAAGATGAATTTATAAACAAAAATATTAATTTTCTACACACCCCCGTGCCCGTTAACAATCCTAGATTTTGTAATCTCTACCCCCCCCCCCCCCCCCCCCCCCCAGTGGTAACGTGCTTTATGGACGATCCCTTATTTGTAATCACCAAGTTACTCTTAAAGAGGAATATACAATTATTATACATCAAAGTTTAGCCTAGTGCAGAAAACTTTCGTATAAATTAAAGGAAACCAAAATAGGGTCAACCTACTGATCAAGATTCCTTTTCAAACTCGCCAAATCTTGTTATGATTGTATCGTATTTTTATTCATAATAAAATAAACATTTTAGGTTTGATACTAAGTTGAAAGAAAAAAAAAAATTGAAAGCACTCAGGAAAATTACAATCTATCCAATATTTCCAATTATCTAAAATACCAGGATCATATCACCTAACTAAATGAAATAAAAGAGAAAGGAAATGAAAAAATTGCAAAAAGAATAAGTCTGTTATCAGAATCACTCCAGGAATCAAACTATTTTCACACAATCATGACATTCGTTTGCTGGGTTTTTTCTCTTCTTCTTCAGATTGTTAAATAATCAAATCTACCAGAACGCTCAGTGTTAAAGCAAGTGGAAATATTTACAAAGATTAATTAGCCTATTCCGCCTCAAATTCACAATACCCAGAAGACTTATTAAATCTCTCTGGATATTTTTCCACAATCATTATCTGATCCAATTATATGGTCAATTTGAGAAAAGGTGCAAAAGAAAAGAAAGAAAAGAATGAGGTGGAATAAACTAAAATCTTTTTAGGCTTGGAGTATCATGCAAAAGAAGAACAGACAGAAGGAGATGTTTAGACTCCTTGAGGCTATCATGAGGCACTAATTTTTTTTGTGCGACTCGTAACTTAGGCATGGCGATAAATACGGACCACGTAGACCTTTGGTGCGCGAAAAAGTAGAGTTAGTATTAGTAGTAGCGTGGCCCAATAGCCATGAGTTAGTTACCTTCCACATGAGGTTTTTGTTAAGGGGTCCCCAGGTGGCAGTGGCAGATTTGGGGATATTAGGAGCTGAAGGGAAGAAGGCGTGACGGGCGTGGGGCAGCGTGGCCACGATATGATTCTCTGACGTGGAAGTTTCATGTGGCACAGCAACTGCTGCTTGCCTATCGGTAGTTGGCCAACCTCGTCCGGACACCAAATACTGTAAACCAAGGGTTAGCCATTCTCCTTAATTTCCTCATTATTTCCCCACTCTACCTCGGATCCAATTTCCGAATTTATTTCCATTAAAAAAAAAAAGATCTAAGTCTAATATTCACTTGACAATATCGAGCACTCGAAAAAGAAAGAGAAAAAAAAAGAGAGCACGAGAGACTCTACTGCCAACAGACAGTACCTCGAAATTCCACTAGAGCACAGTTTTAATAATTCTAGGGAATCTTTGAAAACTCGTGAGAGATTTCGAAAATATTTACGCTATCATGATTTGAGATCATGTATGAGATGAAATGGTGGTGAAAAGTAATTCGTTAATGGACGTTAATTGGTCGTTTATGGGGATTTTGTGTCATTTGGTATCACGTGTCAGCTCACCTCTGAACAACTGATGATTCTATTCTAGCGAACATGCTGTTCGTGATAAGCGAAGTGGATTCCGCTTGGGCTTGGAAACAAATCTATAGCGATGTATAGAGAGATACTACGCGACTCCTGCACGCACGTACATTCTCTACGTGTCCGAAATTACTCTACGCGTTTCCCGTGACCTATAGAGGCCGCTCACGCGAGATATTCTCGCGTGATAACCGAGCAGCAATGTTTAATCGGACCAGAGATTTAGGTAGAAAATTTGTAGCGCGAGTAATGTACCAGAACGTAGCAAACAAATTGTTGCTTCAAAGGAGCCGAGGATCCGATACGGTCAAGCCGAGGGGGAAACAACTCCGAAAAATGCGGTTCAGCGGAGGTCAATTACTCCGAATTACATCGGATTATACTAGGATTACCTCTATATACTGAATTACTTTGGATTATCCGAGATTACTCCTGATTGTATAGGATTACTCTGAGTTACATCCAATTATGGTGGATAACTCCATCTAAACTATAGACTCACGCGAATTTTCAAGCAAAGAGAATTACTTTTTAACAAAATTCATGAATTTTCAATAACATCGCTGAAATTTCAACCAATAAGAATAATTTTCCACCGAGAAACACCGATTTTTAACAAAATACATGAATTTTTAACCAAGTTGAATTCTCAATTAAAAAGTTTCAATTTTCAAATCAAAATGGTACAGATAAATTTTCAGTTTAAAAATTAATATTCAACAAAAAAAAAAAAGAATTAACTTTCATGAAACTAATTGAATTTATAACCAAAGAAATGAAATCAAATAGTTAAGTTTGCAGCTAAAGAAATAAATTTTCTACCAAAAACAAGATTTTTTAACCAAGAAGATCATTCTTTTACCCAAAAAGACAAGTTTTCGACGAAATACATAAATTCAATCAATTTTTAACTAAAAATGTAATATTTACAAATTTAAGTTAAAAAAGACATTTTTAACATTGTGATTCTATTTTCCACCAAAAAGATAAACATTAAAAATAAAATTATGCATTTCCAAGTACATAATAAATTTTCAACAAAATACACAAATTTTCAATCAAATGGTAGAATTTTCAAGTGGAAAAGATAAATTTACAGTGAAAAATATAATAGTTAAAACAATGCATGTTTGAGTTTTTAACTAAGAAAAACAACTTTTCTCAAAAATGAACCAATTCAATTTTCAGTTCAAAAAATTAATTACTAACCAAAAAAAAAACTCAGGAAAATGGTTCGATTATCTGCCAAACCATTTTTAATTTAAATCAAGAATCCTTTGAACAGAAAAATAAATTTTTGATCAGTAATATTGAATCAAGCATTATCCTTCAAGTAAGCTTCGATTGAGAAGTTGAATTTTTAACTAAAAAATATCAATTTTCAACTGAAAACGCAAAAGTTTATTTTTTACGTTAAAAAGTTAATTTTCAAGAAAAAAATACGAACTTGGAACAACATGGTTGAATTTGCAATCCAAAAAGGCGAATTTTTAATTGAAAAAAAGAAATTTACTTTCAAAATACAATAGTTACATTTTCAGTTAAAACAAGGATTTTTCAACTAACAAAAAATTAGTTTTTAACCATTTATTAAAATTTTTTAATCAAAACAGTTTAATTTTTAATCAAAGAATTGAATTTTCAAAAAAAAAAAAAATAATTCAACTTTCAACCCGATAAATTTTTAAGCAAGAATCTAAACTTTCGACAAAAAAAAACTTTTCACAAAAAATGAATTAATTCTATTTTTGGTTCAAAAAATTAATCATTAACCAAACAAAAAAAAAACAACAAATTTTCAAGAAAATAGTTCAATTACCTGCCAAACCAATTTCAAATTAAATCATGAATCCTTTGACCAAAAAACTAAATTTTGAATAAAGTAATTCAACCTTCTTTGAAGTAGTTGAATTTTCAATTAAAAAATATAAAATTTCAACGGAAAATGCAAAAGGTTGTTTTTCAGTAAAAAAAAAATAATTGTCAAGAAAAAATATGAAGTTTAAAGAACATAGTTGAATTTTAAATCCAAAAAGACGAGTTTTTAACCAAATAAATGCAGTTTTAACTAAATGGTAGAATTTTTAACTGAAAAAAAGAAATTTACTTTCAAAATACAATAGTTAAATTTTCAGTTGAAACAATGAATTTTCAAATTACAAAAAATTAGTTTTAAAACAGTTAGTTTAATTTTTTAAACAAAATAGTTTAATTTTTAAACAAATAATTGAATTTTCAAAAAAATAGTTCAACTGTCAACCAGATTAATTTTCAAGCAAGAAACTAAATTTTCTACAAAAAAAAAACAACCACTTTGAACAAAATGCATGAGTTTTTAATTAAAAAAACAACTTTCGACAAAAAATGAATTAGTTCAATTTTCAGTTCAAAAAATTAATCATTAACAAAAAAAAAAAGAAAAAAATTTTATAGAAAATAGTTAAATTATCTGCCAAACCATCTTCAACTTAAATCAAGAATCCTTTGACCATAAAACTAAATTTTGAATAAGGTAATTCAACCTTCCTTGAAGTAGTTGAATTTTCAACTAAAAAATATAAATTTTCAACTGAAAATGGAAAAGGTCATTTTTCAGGTTAAAAAAATAATTTTCAAGAAAAACATACGAATTTTGAAGACTATGGTTAAATTTTTAACCAAAGAAATGAATTTTTCAATCAAAAAATACGACTTTTCAACATTGCAGTTAAATTTTCAACAAAAATCATCAATTTCTAATAACAAATGGAAAAGTAAAATTTTCATTTAATAAAATTAATTCCCAAGAAAGAAAAAAATGGTCAAGAAAATAGTTGAAAAGTATTTTGACTACCTATTTAAATTACACCGAATCACCTAGATTACTCTGGATTGCAAGCTAATTCCTCAGATTTACCTAAATTAATTGAAATGACCGAGATTACAATTGGATTACCCTGGATTATAGGCGGTTTAAACTATATTACTCGGAATACACCGAATTACCAGAGTTGTTTCCCCCTCGGTTAATGCGAAAAAAAAGAGATAGAACAAGACACGATAGGACAGAGTAAGCTGGGTAAAGTACCTTGGGCTAAAGTAAGATTGGGCAAAGTACAACTGTGATTTAAGCGAGAATGGAATTCAAAGAGTTTTGGAATTTCTAGCGTCCGATCTGTCTCAAAAGTTAACCCGGAATGGCCTTTTCAGGTACCTGGTGTTGTGAAACTCGTTGAGAGGTTTTCGGGTGACTGTTATGTTGGGAGAGGCGTTGGGATATGTTGGAGCAAACAGTGCCAAAAAGTTTCCAGTGCAGTACAAGTTCCGATGTAGTTTCTAATCGATTTCACTCTTAGCAGTGCTCTTGCAAACTTCTTTGGCTTCGTATCAAGTTTAGCTTCTAGGGAACATTTAATAAATGTTCTTAATTCTTTAGGAACTGAATTTATCTCCACTGGAAATTTCTTAACACAAGTTGATGGCGTGCGTGCATGAGTGAGTATGCGTAATATGCTATGTATCTTACAGTGCACCTCAAAAATAAAAAAAGATAACATCTCGAAATCGATTTTTACAAAAGGCTCGCTTTAATTGTTCTGAAGAAACAATTTTGAGATGTCACCTTTGCTGACGAGGTGTATGATAGCTAGAGACAGAAAAAGGCAACTCAAAACGTCTGTTAATTTCAAAAGATGACTTTAAAACTTATATTTTGGAAATTACGTTGCCTTTCTCTGCCTCTCTTGTCTTGTACATTACGAATCTTTCAAGCACGGACCAGTTCCTCACTGGTTTTTCTCCGTAAAGAGTGAGTGCGTATCTGAAACGAAGGATAAACCGTTCGAGAACATAAGTTTTGTTAAGTGTTTTGTACAGTGCGAACAAAGTAACCGGCAACCGCGTACACCAAACCCCGCCGCAAAAGAAGCAGAACGAAAATCACCACTGGTTAGTAGGAGGTCTTGTTTAATTTGTAAACTATCTTGTACTCTTGTGTGTCTAGCGTGTGATTTAGCTCGAAAGTGCATTTACTAGAGTAGGTTTATTAAATTTACAAGATAAACGTCATGCGGGTGAAATCGCGCAGCTGTGACAGTCCTGCTGCTGCTGCTGGATAATACTCAATTAACCACCGTTAACTTTTCTTTTATATACAATTGGTTAGGGACCGTACTTAAATCATGTAACAGCTCAAGGGAGGGAGCGAGTCAAAACATTTTGTTACGATTTCTTATGGAAGGGGGGAGAGGGTCCTTCCCTCATGTACGTAATTTTTACAAATTCGCAAAAACTTTCTCCTGAATAGTATTTTTTTATTTGTACATTTTCTTGTTTGGTTGAAAATTTTTAAAAAATCTTGAAAAGTCATCCTTTTTTATTGCAAATTCAAATGTTTTGTTAAAACATCGTCTTTTCGCGTTAAAAATTCAACTCTTTTCGTAAAACATTAATTTTTTGTTTAAAATTCATTAAAAAACTCATCTTTTTGTGTCGAAATATTGCATCTTTCTAGGATAGACTGTAACCTTTTAGTTTAAAATTCAAAAATTTTTGTTGAAACAGCATACTGCTTGGTTGAAGATTCTGCTGTCTTGTTCAAAATTTACCTATTTTTTATGAAAGTTAATTTTTGTTTAAAATTTATATTTTGGAACTGTAATCTTTTCTGAACGGAAGTTAAACTTTTCAGTATAAATTTTCTCATTCGTGGACAAAAATGCAACTATTTGGTAAAGAATTCAAATATATTGTTAAAAATTCATATATTTAGTTGAAAATTTATCTCTTTGATTGAAAGTTTACTATTGTGTTGAAAATTAATGCTGGACAAAATTTTGTTGAGTGAAAGTCTTTGGTTAAAAATTTAACTGTTTAGTGGAAAAGTATTTTTTGTCAAAAATTAATTTTTTAACTGCAAAGATCTTTTTGAGTTGAAAATTCCCCTTTTTTTGCAAAAAAAATAATTTTTTGGAAAATTAATTTTTTGCTAAAGTCATATTTTTTTGTTTAAAAATTCAATTTCTGTAGAAAAAACTCGCCTTTTGGCTTAAAGGTTTAACGATTTAGATAAACTTTTATTGCTTTCTTGAGTAAAAAATCTTTATTTGTTGAAAATTTGTCATTTTGGTTCTAAATTTTTTTTTTATTAATTTAATTTTTTTAAATTGAAATATAAACATGCAACTTTTTTGCTGGGAATTTGCCTTTTTAGGTTAAAAGTTTAACTATTATGTTAAAAATGTAATTATTTTGTTAAAAATCCAAGTATTTTGTTAAGAATTCAAGTGTTTTCTTCAAAATTCATCTTTTATAATAGAAACGACATTTTTTTCTCAAACCTAAATTAAGAAGTTTTAAATTTGCATCTGAACTACTGTTAAATTCCGTTTATAAATGATTTTCTGTTGATAGTATGAGAAGATTAAAATTCTGGCATATGAATATTAATGATCAAGGAATATGAAAAATTAGTCAAGGTAAAGTCAGGGAATTTTGAAAATTAAATTCTCAGACACCCTACCTAATTCTACTAGCAATTATTTTTAAAAAACATTTCTGGAAACTAAAAATTACGTACAGTAAGAGGGTGCACGTATTTTCTGTCAAAAATTAATTTTTTAACTGCAAAGATCTTTTTGAGTTGAAAATTCTCCTTTTTTTGGCAAAAAAAAATAATTTTCTTGGAAAATTAATTTTTTGCTTAAGTCATATTTTTTTGTTTAAAAATTCAATTTCTGTAGAAAAAATTCGCCTTTTGGCTTAAAGGTTCAACGATTTAGATAAACTTTTATTTCTTTCTTGAGTAAAAAATCTTTATTTGTTGAAAATTTGTCATTTTGGTTCTAAATTTTTTTTTTATTAATTTAATTTTTTTAAATTGAAATATAAACATGCAACTTTTTTGCTGGGAATTTGCCTTTTTAGGTTAAAAGTTTAACTATTATGTTAAAAATGTAATTATTTTGTTAAAAATCCAAGTATTTTGTTAAAAATTCAAGTGTTTTCTTCAAAATCCATCTTTTATAATAGAAACGACATTTTTTTCTCAAACCTAAATTAAGAAGTTTTAAATTTGCATCTGAAATACTGTTAAATTCCGTTTATAAATGATTTTCTGTTAAAAGTATGAGAAGATTAAAATTCTGGTATTTGAATATTAATGATCAAGGAATATGAAAAATTAGTCAAGGTAAAATCAGGGAATTTTGAAAATGAAGTTCTCAGACACCCTACCTAATTCTACTAGCAATTATTAAAAGAAAACATTTCTGGAAACTAAAAATTACGTACAGTAAGAGGGTGCACGTATTTTCTGTCAAAAATTAATTTTTTAACTGAAAAGATCTTTTTGAGTTGAAAATTCTCCTTTTTTTGGTAAAAAAAATAATTTTTTTGGAAAATTAATTTTTTGCTTAAGTCATATTTTTTTGTTTCAAGATTCAATTTTTGTAGAGAAAATTCGGCTTTTGGCTTGAAGGTTCAACTATTTAGATCAACTTTTATTTCCTTCTCGAGTAAAAAATCCTTATTTCTTGAAAATTTGTCTTTTTGGTTTTAAATTCTTTTTTTACTGTATAAATTTTATTGCTCTAAATTGAAATATAAACATGGCACTTTATCTGGGAATTTGTCTTTTTAGGATGAAAATTTAACTATTATGTTAAAAATATAATTATTCTTTTATAATTGAAAAGACATTTTTTTCTTAAACCTAAATTAATAAGTTTAAAATTTGCTGGTATTTGAATATTAATGATCAAGGAAAATGAAAAATTAGTCAAGGAAAAATTAGGGAATTTAGAAAATGAAGTTTTCGGACACCCTGTCAAATTCTACTAGCAATTATAAAACAAAAACATTTCTGAAAATTAAAAATTACGTACAGTAAGAGGGTGAGGGGAGTATTAGAGAAGGCGTATAATCCGTTACGTAATTTAAGTATGGTCCCTTATATTAAACTGCATTACTCGTGCGACTTCTTCGATGTAAAGTTATCTGAAAATCTATGTACACTAGAAAAATTGGTTAAACGAACCAAAAAAGAGAAAAAAAAGGAAAAAAAACATACTTCAATGAAATTCAAGACATTTGAATTTGAATATCGAGGAATCCTCAGATTTGAGTACCCTGCAACAAACTTGGGCTCACACATTAAAAAGAAAATTAAAAAAACACAGTTCAATAGTGGGATGCAGGTAAAAAAAAACGAGAGCTCAAGTTGATCAATCGTGGAAGTTGATGTAAAGGAGCAGCATCAAGCTGATCGCTAGTCAACAGTGGAAAATAAGGAAATCGAGAAAAGTCACGGCCCGGAAGTGAAAGTTAATCGATGGCTAGAGACAGAGAGAAGCAAGAGACCTCGAGCGGGTTTTTTTTCTGGTTTGGTGTATAAGCGGTCTTTGGATACCTTGTTGAGCGGGATGCCTATTGTGGTTGCTAGGCGCCATCATATGCAACTGGTGTGGCCCCACTGGCGACCTCAGCGACAAATTGTTCAAGTTCACGTTTATCGAAAGATTCGTATTGTTACAGGCTGCAGTCAGGTTGCTGTGATTGTTCGGTGAGGTACCCACATTGGAAGCTGCATGCGGCGACAGTCCGGAACTATCCGTCGTCGGTGCCGAGGGATTGGAGGACGTATTGTGAGAACCAAAGTCCTTCCCACCATTGGCTCCTGCTCCAACTCCACTGGTGCCCGAAGAACCCGAGTTTCCGGTCACCGTTTTCGAACACCTCAAGCACTTTGGTAGCCAGGAATGTCTTCTGATGAACTTGCGGTACTCTTTTTTCACCTGGAATGATCAGTCCATGTCCGCGAGCATTAGAAAGAAATATCTCAGACGACATGTAAATATCTTGGGAGGTTCTTAAATCTGGCAAGAGGCTGCGACTTACCTTTTCATTTTGTACACAGTGAAATACGAAGATAAACAGTCCTTGAAGGCTATTGAGAATAGTGAAGATGTAAGCCATCACTATGGTACTTTGATTGAGATAAAGGAGTCCGAATGTCCAGGTGAGTCCTAGGAGGAACACCAACACGACTGCTCCGCGCAACCAGGCCCTGTTAAATTATCAAGATAACTGTAGTTTCTGCTCGAGATTATTCAGAAATGTGTTATATTTCACGAAAATAGTACACGTAACTTTTTTTGGTTAGTTTCCTAGAATTACTTATGCAAAGAAAATACACTCCATCACCAACTGCCCCATTTATTAATATTGTTTCGTGTACCATTATTGTAAAACACTCCTTGTGTGGTAAGTCGAGGTGGAAAACTTATAATGAAGAATTAGTTTAAGTTTTTACATAACTACATTGACAACTATCTACATTAAATTGGGTACAACATACCAAATTAAAAAAATAAAGCATGCAGTAACTTGTGCGTAAACTCAATGCAAATACTAAGACCAAATATTTCAATAGCTAAGATTAGTGTTCTAAAGAGTTTCAGTGCTCGGATAAAGTCTCACGAGTATGAGAATATGCTCGACATATAGGTGCTTTGACAATTAATTGAGCATTTATAAGCATTTTGAATTAGGATTTAAAAAATCATATTTTTTATCTTTACAAATAATAATTGAATTATTTGAATTTCGCGGGAAAATGTATCGCTTCAAATTGGAAAGGGCGCTTAATTTAAATGGTAAGGGAAGTCAAAGTAATCGGAAACATTTTATTCACATTAAACAGTGCTTTATAATATCAATGCAAAAAAAAGGTTTCTAAATACATTTGAACTTTGAATTTAAAAAATTATATTTTACTAAAATGATGAATCTTCAATCAAAAATACGAATTTTTAATCAAATAGTCTAAAAAGTCTAAAAAAAAGATTCATTTTCAACCAAAACTAGAATAGTTGAAATAATCAAAAAAATATATAAAACAAAACAAACAAATGAATTTTCAAGAAAATACTTTTTTCATTAAAAAAAGATGATTTTCTAACTAAAAATAGAAGAATGAATTTTTAGTTAAAACAATTATTAAAATAATAAATTATCAAAAAAATAATTCAATTTTGAACCCAAAAGATGAATTTTCTACCAAAAAACTTAGTTTCAATAAAATATATACATTTTTAACATAAAAAGATAAGTTTACAAACGAAAACTGCAGAATAGTTAAATTTGCAGTTAAAAAAAAAAGAAAAATAAAGAAAATAAATAAATAATAACGAGTTTTCAGCCAAATGAATTAACTTTTAACTAATAATGTAAATTTTCAAGCAAAAATGTAATAGTTATATATTTAATTGATGAAATTAATTTTTCACTAAAAAGAAACGAACTTTCAGCCAAACAAATTAATTTTTAATCACAGTGATAAATTTTTAAATAAAAATATGAATTTTTGACTAAAATAGTGAAATTTGCAATAAAAAAAAGAATTTTAAATTAATTTTTTTTCTATAAAAAAAAAAAATAAATAAATTCTTGACAAAAAATACAATAGTGAAATTTTCTAAAAAACAGAACATGTTTTTTAAGGAAAAAGATTAAATTTCTAGCAAAAAGGTAAATTTTCCACACAAAAAATGAAATACTTAAAGTGAATTTTCAACTAAAATGATAATGCATTATTTTTCAACTAATAAGATCAATTTTCTACCAAACATAAAATAATTTAATTTAAAATAAATATTTAACCTAAAGACGAAATAAACTTTTAACAAAATAATTAAATTTTCAACAATAGAATTAAATACTCTTTTACCAAAAAAAGGCATTTTCATCAAATAGTTCAATTTTAACCTCAAACAGATAAATTTTCAAGTAAAAATAGAATACTTAAATTATTATTAAAATTTTGAATTTTCAATAAAATCCAAATTAGCTTTCAACAAAATAGTACAATTTTCAACCAAGATTAAATTTATATCAAAAAGATCAATTTTCGATGAAAAATGCAACAATTACATTTTCTTTCTAAAAAATCTAAATAAGAAAAAACTAATCTTAAGCCAAAAAGATCAATTTTTATCAAATAAGGTGATTTTTCTACAAAAATAAAAGAATTTTCAACCAAAAAAAGGAATTAGTCACAAAGAAGCTTAAATATTCTCCCATAAATTCGAGTTTTCAATAAAATACAGGAATTTTAAACCAATATTTGATTGGAAGAGTTAAATTTTCAGTTAAAATAATTAATAGTTAAATTCAACCAAAAAATATGAAATCCCGACAAAATAGTTTGAATCCTCAACCAAAATAGATTAATTTTCTACCAAATGGTTGCGATTTTTAACCATGATAATAAAATTAATTTCAACTTTAGTTTTTCGAAAATTCCCTATTTCTGTAATAACCTGATATGTAACAACTCTGTAATTTAAACAATTATATGTTTATTTCACTCTAGAATGTTTTATTAAAAATATATATAGTAATTCTAATATATATTTGTTTAAAAAATAAATGCTTTAAATTCTCTTAAATGCTCTATAAATGCTCAGTTTAAGTTTAAATTTTACGCACATTCTCGAGAACATTTGCTCAACATAATTTCTTGGGCATTTAAGAACTCTAGCTAAGATCAAATTTATATTCCATTGAGTTTACCAACTTACAAGTGCGAAAAGCTATTCTACGACTACGTGTAAAAATACAAAATTAAATGAAAAATTAGCTTGTTTAATGATGAATAAATCATTAATATGTTGGGTAAAGGATAATAAAAATCGTAAATATCTTACAAGTGCGCTTGCAATTTGTTGGGAAGAGCATTTTCCTCCTTTCCACTACCAACCAACCACGCCATGCAGAAGAATGTAGAAGTGTAGACAGAAGTGGGTAGAAGTTTTTAATAAAAAAATGAAACAATACAGAAGTTAGGCGGTTGTTCCGACACCGTTAATAAATCTATTGATTAAAATCTGTTTCGCGATTCGAACTATAATCTCCCCGTCTCTCTGAATTTACTACAACATCAAAAATCACCAACTGAAATGATAATTCGAATCGAGATAGCAACAGGTTTAGTGCTACAAAATACCAAACCAACAACCATCAAGTTTATCTAAATAAAAAACCGAATTTCCCAAGATTTGTATTCGAAAAATTATATCTTTGAGAAATTATAATTATCTGTAGGTACCAACTTGTGTGAAATATTATGAGAATGATTTGCAAATGTATAATGATTATAAACAATGCGTGTATATCTACAGAAAGTTGCATTACAATGCGATGTGTTGAACGCAATCTGCGATCATTCCAACAAAAACTTTCTTCAATCGAAATCAAAAATCAACAAGGTCATAAAAAAAAAAAAAATGCGTTAAGAAACAAAACCAAGAAAAAAAACCTCTTCCTTAAAGTTTTTTTTGGAAGCGAGTCAAGCTGAACGTAAATTGAAAGCATAAAACACACTTCGATTCTACTCGTTCGGAGTTTCTGTCCTCGTACGTGGTGTAATTTACCGACTCGAATGTTATGTGCAAACTGCTGCGTTTGTGAAAAATATGCCGGGCATGAGTTGCTTACCTTGCACTGGCGAGTCGAGAATGCTCCTTGCTCTTCATGGAAACGGTGGTGTTCGCGTGCCGACACATCATGTAGATCGCCATCGAGAGGAATACCAAATTTGCCTGTTGAGCAGCAAATAGCTATTTTAAAGATTTTCATGAAAATGGGATTGAAAGTGTTTCATTTCCAATGGAGGACAAAAAAAATGAGAGACAAAGATTAATGAAAGAGAAAAACAGTATACAATTTTTTGCAATAAATATTTTATGAGTTGTTTTTTTTTTACCAGAATGACAAGTATCACAGGCCCCACGAAGCTGAAGATGAAGTAGTTGTCTGTCCTGAGCCAACAGTGACGATCAGTTCCGTAGCTAAGAGGATCGATTATGCAGGAGATGGAGACTATAAGCAATGGCAAGCCATAAGCTACGAGATAGTACCATCGAAGTCTCGATTTTTCAGCCTCGAAAACTTCGATAAGCATTACGTATAGCTGAAAGCCTGGAAGAAAATGATAAAGACAGATAAATCATAAATTCTTAGACTTGAATAAAAGTTGGTCTATTTTCTTAGATTAAATACTAGAGTTCTTAAATGTCCAAGAATTTATGTTGAGCAAAAATGCTCTCGAGAATATGCTCAAAATTTAAGCTCGAACACAGAGCATTTATAGAGCATTTAAAGCATTTAATGTATAAAAAAATATATGTATCATAATTAGTGCATATATTTTTACAAAAAGATTCTACAGCGAAATAAAAATACTTTTTTAAATAACAGAGTTGCTACAGATCAGGTAATTTTGAAGCCATAAATTTTCGAACTAAATTTAAATAATGTAATTATTATTAACAAGGATGGAAATTCAATTTTTAAAATCTTAATATAAAATGCTTATAAATGTTCATTAAATTTTCAAAGTACATTAAGGGTGGCATATTCTCGAGCATATTATCATGCTCATGAGAAATTCTCCGAGCACTTAAGGGGCCATACTTAAATTGCGTAATGGATTATAGGCTCTTTCCAAAACCCACCATCCCCTGTTAAATACCATAACAACATATTTCTACCCCATCTCTTCTTATTGTACGTAATTTTTAGTTTCCAGAAATCATTTTTCTTTGACTAATTTATCTTTTTCCTGGATCATTAATATTCAAGAACCAGCATTTTTATTCTGTTATAACTTTAATATAGAATCTCTTATAAACGGAATTACACAGTATTTCAGATAAAAATCAAAAAGTTTTAAAATTTATTAATTTATTTGAAATAAAAAAATATCTTCTACTATAAACGATGACTTTTTAACAAGATACTTGCATGTTCACAAAATATTTATATTTTTAACATAAGAGTTCAATTTTCAACCTAAAAGGACAAATTTCCAAGAAAAAAATTAAAGTTATAAAAAAGAAAAGAATTTTAAAACCAGAAAGAAAGATTTTCAACAAATAGAGATTTTTCAATCAAGAAATAAATAAAAGTGTATTTCAATTGTTGAACCTTAAAGCCAAAAGACGAATTTTCTCTACAAAAATTGAGTTTTCAGCAAACAAAAAACTGACTAGAACAAACAATTATATTTCCACGAAACTGATGTATTTTTACCCCAAAAAAATTAAATATCAAAACTAACAAAATTATTATTTTTTTTTATCAAAAAAGGATAACTTTCAATTCAAAAAGACCAATCTTAAAAAGACGGTAAAAAAATGTTTAACAATGTAGTTTAAGTTTTAGCCAAGTAGTTGAATTTTCAATCAAAAAGATTAATTTTCTAAAAAATGGTTCAATTTTCAATCAAAGCGATGAATTTCCAACTAAAAATATAAATATTAAAAAAAAAAAAGATTTCTTAACAAAGGTGATTCAACCAAATTTTTCGAACAAAAAGGTTGAATACTCAAGCAAAATAGAATTATTTTACTCAAAAAGTTGCATTATCATCTAAAAAATGCAATTTATACTAAAAAAATAAATTTTTAAATGAAAAAGATAAATAAAAAAATAGTTGAATTTTCAGTTCTTTTCACTTGACTTTTCACGATAAGAATATGAATTTAAAAAAAATTGAATTTTCAATCCGGAAAGACACATTTTCAACCAAAAAGGATGAATCTTTAACAATGTAGTTGAATTCTCGACCAAACAATTGCATTTTGTATCCACAAAAGAGAAAATGTAGACTAAAAAAGATGGATTTTTAGATCAAAAAGATAAGTTTTCGAAAAAAAGTTGAATTTTCAGTTGATTTTAGTTGAATTTTCATAATGAAAATATGAATTTTTAAACAATAATTAAGTTTCTACAAAAAAAATGAATTTTCAATCAGGAAAGACTAGTTTTCAACCAAAAAGGAGGAATATTTAACAATACAGATGAATTCTCTACCCAATAGTTGCATTTTTATCAACGAAAGATGAATTTTATATGCAATTTTTTTAAAAGTTGAACTTTTATCCAGAAAAGAGTTTAGGCCATTTTTTAAACAACAAAATAAAAATTTTTCAAGAAAAGTAAATTTTCTACGAAATAGTTAAATTATCAACAAACCAGCCCAATTTTCAACTAAAAAGTATGACTTTTCAACAAAATTGTTTAATTTTCAACCAAACAGTTGCAATTTATCCAAGAAAGATAAAATTTGTCTTAAAATAGATTAATTTTTAATTTTTAAAAATGTAATCTTTGAATTTTTATTTAAAAAATAATTCAGCTCTCATTTTAACACCAAAAATTTCTAAACAAAAAGTAATTTTTATAAGAAATAGGTAAATTTTGAATCCAGACAAGATGCAATATTTCCACGAAAAAATATGAAATTTTAATTCAAAAAGACAAATTAAAAAAAAATAGTTTTCATTAAAAAAAAGACTTTAGTTGACTTCGAATTCAGTTCACAGCAACAAAATATGAATTTTAAACAAAAGGTAAATATTCCACGAAAAAAAGTTGAATTTTTCACCCGAAAAGACAATTTTTTCACAAAATAGTTGAATTTGCAACCAAAAAGGATGTCTTTCGAAGAAAATTGTTAAATTTTCAACAACCAAAAATTTATAACTAAAAACATAATCTTCAGGAGAAAGTTTTTCCAAATTTTCAAAAATTACGTACGTAAGTATTAAGCTCCTACGTAATTTAAGTACAGTGCCTAAACTCTTAATAACACTATTTATTAAATACCTTCGAGGAACATCCAGGCGAAGGCGCAAAGGAAAAAGAAATGAAGAAGTCCTGCAACAATACCGCAAAGGACTCTCTGATCCGTCTGTCCAATTCCACAGACAAAAAGGACCTCGGCAATGAGCAAACAGACGCACAGATTCTTGTGAATTGTTGTTCTGTCAGACTGAAAATTCCAAAAGGTTGTTAATTCACCCATTTTTCTCGGATAATCAATATTACGTTTAATATTTAATACTTTGAATCAGGTAGTTTTTTACCTTCAGGCCACGAAAGAGCTGAAATGTAAGAATTGCGAGGAAAAGGCACACCACGGAGATGGTGCAACCGATGTATGTCATGATTTGCAGAGCACGATCCTGTCCGTCTGTCAGTGGGACGGCATGCACGTCCATAAGGATCGCAAAATTTGTAAGGTGATTACACGAGCAAACAGTATGCGTCTTGTTGGTATCAAGCACACCACACCCTTCATTCGACCAGGCACTGTAAACAGAACATGTCATTGTAATTAATCATCAAACTAAATTTTTCGTTTATATATATATATATATATATACTAAAACCATATGAAGGATGGTAATTACTTGAAGATATAATCCCAGAAGACACATGTGGGATTCGTGACATTGTCAGAAACTTTCAAATGTTTGAAATAGATCTTGACCGGTTGGTTGATTTCAATATGTCGCCCTTTGCCGAGTGAAGCCGATATCACTTTACTGTTAAGAATTCTCGTTCTATTTTCCTTTGGCTGTGCCAGTATATCATCGCTCATGACGACTGTGGGTATTTTCTCGACAGTTTGTAAAATTTCTTCGAGTCGATCGAAAGCCATGAAAACGAGTCGAACAATTCCGCCCTCGCTGTTCTCCAGGAGCGCTCGCCTTGGCAGTTCAATGGTGGCGTTCCATTTCTGCTGAGTGGATTTTGAGGGAAAGACTTCCACGTTGTTATTGATATTACGCGTTTCCAGAACACGAACCTCCATTACTGTAAAAAAAAACCAAGAACCAGGAGTATGAATAATGAAATATGCACATAAATCATGGATCTTGCAAATAGGAATAAACGAACTCACGTATATTTCTGCCCTCCTGAATGATTTTCTTCTCGTGAGTGAGAGTTTCCGCGAGGAGAAACGCATTTTCTTCCAAACCAATGAACAACGAGGTAGCAACGACCATCTGATCACTTTCGCTAAGATCCTTCCAAGAGGCCAATTGTGCCTCGTCTAGAAGATTGCTACCAGTTCTGATGACACCCTGGAGTAATTCTATGACGCTGGCCTCCTTCTGACTTGGATCCTGATACGTACTGATGTCCTGGGCCATCTTCATCGCCATGTTTTTGATGATTTTGGTTGTGATTTTCATGTCGCCGCCATAAAGCATCTGACTATTGTTTGTCACCTGGGAGAGGTCACGGCTAATGCCAAGAATAACGTCACCATCTTGGACTCGGTTCTCCAAGGATGTTAACCACACGGAACGACACTCACTCAGGTCGGGAGTGTCCCGATCCCAGGTGGCAGAGTCTCCTCTGACAACGCAATTCCAGCGTGCATACCCATTGGCACCACCCGGACAATTTTGCACGGCCATGTCGCCAGCGCGCGTGGTATTCCAATTCAAATTTCTAGCCTCTCGCGGCGTACATAATTGTCTACCATAATCATACCACTGTCCGTTCGAACTGGATTCTGGATATTGTGTACTGGGTGCTAGAATCAAACAATGGATTCATGTAGCTGCAGTAGATGCGTTTCTAGTCAATTGATTTGAGGCAAAGTCTATTAGGTGGATAGAAAATTAATTGATTCGAACTATCGACTCTGAATGTTCAGAGCTCTCATTTATTCCTAACAAATTTTTAATTTTCTTTGATTACTTTCAAACAATAGCATTTTAATAAACTGAATAAAATAATTTCACATTATAACTTACAAATTTACTTATTTGAAACGAAAAATATGGCTGTTCTGCCATAAAACATGAATGCTCAGTCAGAAACTTATCGAAACAAAAAAAGATGAATTTTTCACAAACTAATTAAATTTTCAACAAAATAGTTCAATTTTGTACAACAGGGTGGAATTTTATACTTGTAAACATAAGTTGTCGTCCAAATAGTGAGATTTCCAAACAAATAAGATTAAATCTCAGCTAAAAAAATTCAATTTTTAACCCGAGAACTAAAAAAGGCGAAGTTTCAACACAACAAGTTAAATTTTCAACTAGTGTTGAATTCTCAAAAAAAAATAATTTAATTTTCAAGTAACTAGTTTAATTTGTAACCAAATCATTGAAATTCAAACCGAAAAAGTTAAAATTTTTACTAAAAAGGATGAATTTTAAAACCCAAAAGAGGATGAATTTTTAACAAAATACATGAATTTTCGAACGAATAGTTGAATTTTCAAATAAAGAAGATCAATTCTCATCCAGAAATGGTTTTCAAATTAAGAAGATCAATTTCCAAACAAAAATGAATTTTCAAATTTGCAGTAAAAAAAATAATTTTCATCCGAAAAGAGGAAGACATTACAAACCACGAAGATTAGGTTTCTAACAATAAGACGAATTTTTAAACTGAAAATGATCAATCTTCTAACAAAAATTAAAACTTTATATCCTACGATACCATTTTGCCGTAACCTATAATAATATAGTGGATAAGATTATCCAAAGTGTGTCAGTTTATTTTCAATTTAAAAAATTAATTTTGAGCCAAAAAAAAAAGAATTTTCACCCAAAAAAGACGGCTTTTTAACAAAATTGTGGAATCTTCAACCAATCAATTAAATTTTGTAATAAAAATATAATCGTGTGGAGTAAGAAACTACAAAAAATAAACAAAACTAGAAATACAAGACAAATAAATTACTAACAAGAATATTAATTACATCAGGGTGGCGACAATACCTCATTTTCCTAATTCCCTAATTTTTCCCTGACCAATGTTTCATTTTCACTGACCATTAATATGCAAAGAAGAGAATCTTTTAATATTGTAACATTTTCAAGTTAGAGTTTTTGTTTATAAACGAAATGGAATAATTTAAAAATAAAATTTCAAATTGATTATCCCTGATAGTTATTAAAAGTACCCCATACAGAAATTTCCTGACGTTTGCAAGATTATTTTTCAAAATCCCAGACTTTTCCCAAGAATAAAATTGCTGACATTTTCCTGATTTCCAAGTTCTGTCTGACCTACGACAACCCCAAAATATTCGAAAGTAAAAAGTGCCTGAACCTTGTTTTATACAATGCGAACAAGCCCTGACATCTATTTTTTAAATTCTAATTCTTTAAATGAAATGCCCGGATATTCTCTCTTTGAGGTTCAAAATTGGTAAATATTTATAGAGCCGAGAAGACCTCAACGTACTTGAAGTATTCTTTTCCAGAGCAAGCAATATGGTAGAAAATATTTCTCATGCATCTGGATAAAGAAAGTCGGGCTTCTAGAAACTGCATCGATCCCTTTGAGCGTACCTCATGTAACTTTCTAAGAATTGTATGAAAGCTTTGAGAAGGAACTGGATCCCACTAATGCAAGGATTTTACTATTCAGCTACAATCGTATGACCTAAGCCCTTTTTCTGAAAACTCGTGTAGGTCACGTACGCTACGGGAACTCCATGGAGAATAATCGTAATTAGATCTCACACTAGACTTTTAAAAAATACAACTATATTTGAGAGTTTACCCTTTTTAAGCAAAGCAAGTTGCATCTAAATGGGCAATTAAAAATCAGAATTTTATCTTCATTATTTTTTGTATTCTTTTCGTGTGTAACTTTTCGCAAGTTTCTACGAGCTTCGTTATAGTTAGTGTCATAGTATAATTAAATTTTTCTTTTAAATCCTAATTGTCGTAAAATAACAATTTATTTATGTTAATTAGTCAGGGATCACAGCGCAAAGGAGCTCAAGAAAGGAGAAATTGGGTAATTTTTTCATGACCAAGGGGAAATATTAAACATTTATTTTTGCATTTAGAAAAGAAGAAAGAATCTTTTTATTAGAAACTGCATACTTTTTAAATAATATTAAATTATATTAAATGTTTTTATTAAAATGATTTCTTACATTAAATATTAAAATTGAAAAACGCAACTAAAAAAAGAGAATTAAAAATTACTTACCTCAAAATTGATTCAGAAATATACATAACTCGTATAAATATACATAATTGGTAATTGTTAAAAAAAATTGGTGAGAAGCGACCTTAAAAAATTCAATGGCAAAAAACAACGATAAGAGAAATGTTTTTTCTAATTCTTAAAATTTTTCTTTGAAAATAACGTTTTTTATTTGAAATGGCATCAGTAGCAATATTATTTTGATTCTAATAAATTTTGTAAACAAAAAAGACCATTTTTTGCTTTTTATTTTGGTCTCAAAAAAGCTTAGGATTTTTCAGTTATGACAGAGTAAGAGAAAGAGGCTTTTTTAATTTAAATACATTTTCACGTGAATGAAATATTATATGGAATATATATTTAACGAAAAAATATATAACATCCTGAAAAATAAAATTCCGCCCTGTAAATTTCCCAAAATAAAAAAATATACTAATAATAAAATTCTCCAATTATAAAATTATTTATTTATTAAAAATACAATCAAGTATTTTTATCAACAAAATAATCATCTTTAATGTTTTTAAAATTATTGATTGAATTTAAAATTGAAATAATTAAGAAAATATATATTTCTGGCTGATAATTTGTTTACAATTATTGTTATTTTAAATTCAAACAATAATTTTAAAAACTTTACACATTAAAAAGTAATCTTTTTTGGATACAAACACTTGATTTTGATTTTTGATTAATAAATAATATTTAAAAAAAATTAATTGTTTAAATTCGAGAATTTTATAATTCGGGAATTTCACAGTTCGGATATTTTCTAATTCGGTAATATTATAAGCTTTTAGGAATTTTATTATTCGGAAATTCCCCAATTCTGGAATCGTATAATTCGGCAATTTTCCAAATCGGGAAATTTATTACTAGGAAATTTTATTATCCCGGAAATTTTCCAATCTGCGAATTTTATATTGTTAGGAATTTTATTTTTCGAGATTTTTCAGTCGTCCCAAAACTGCGCTTATAAAATGATAAAAGCTGGTTTTTGGTCGT
The DNA here is from genome assembly GCF_010883055.1 of Belonocnema kinseyi. Classification (NCBI taxonomy): domain Eukaryota; kingdom Metazoa; phylum Arthropoda; class Insecta; order Hymenoptera; family Cynipidae; genus Belonocnema; species Belonocnema kinseyi. Next base: position 101,109,857 of record NC_046659.1, on the reverse strand, counting down.
TTTTGAAAATTGCTTACATCCTAGAACTTATTAAATTTATTTTCAATCGAAAAATGTCATTAAAATCAGTTGTAAATCTCGCAATTCTTCTTCGAATTTTGGTCTAAACGAACCATAATTGTTATAATATCATGTCTGACATAATGAAAACCCTCATTCAAATTTAAACTAAAGCATTTTCAATATGGGCAGACAGTTTGAAGTTAATCAAATTAAAAAAGTTAAATTAATTAATTCAGATAATTCTCTAAGTGAAAAAATTTTGTTTTGAACAGAATTATTTTGCAAATGTAAAACGAACAATTGTATTTTCAAATATCGCATATTTAGAGAAAAGGGAATTTTTTTTAAATAGGGGAAAAAGGGCAAATGCAGGGGAAAAGGCGAAAACTGTGCACCCTGTAATATAGTGAAGAATTCGAGAAAATATTTGGAGGAAGTGGTTGGGCTGAGCGTGAGATACCTGTGGTTTATAGAGATAAAATCAGGAGTAATTGGGTTAGAGAAAATTACATTATGTTGAGAACGATAAAGAGAAAGAAAAAAATTTACCGGTGGTTTTATGACTAGTTTTCATCGGCACGAATACCGACGTTGTCGTTGCTTGTGTTGTTTCCGGCTCGACAGGCACCTTGACAGAACCATGTCCGCTGACTGGAGGAATCATTTCCGGATTTTCGTCGACATTTTCAACTTCACTACCGAGCTTCGTCGACGTAGGACTGCAATTGGAATATCCAAATATTAATTAATATTAAATTATCGAATTATTACTTAAAATCTTTCAGCATACTTTGCTAGGCCATTTGTATACTATATACAATATATTATTGAAAAGCCTTTAACGTTAAAACTGATATTTAAATATTTGATTTTTAAAACGTGCAGAGTAAACAGGGTTTATTTTCAGAGCTATAAAACTAGGAACGCTTAAATTAGAATAGATTAAAAATTTACAGCATGGAATTTAACAATCTTTAACAAATCTGTTACGTTTTAAGTGATAAAATATTTAAGTATCTAATTGTGAAAATATCTTGAGATCAAAAAGTACCACTAATATTATTAATACTGGATAATAGTCAGATTTTAAAGTCCAGTCGTCAAAATTCTAGAACTAATAATTTACTGCATTAAATATTTAAATTTTATAGTACCAAAATAAAATTTTAGACAATTCGAAATGAATTTAACAAAGCGAAAAATCGCTTGAAATGAATAGGCACGAAATTGTTGTTTTTTTACATTTGTTACTGTCCTTTAAATATTATGAAAAAAATCATAATATTTATAAAATAAAAATTAGTTTTCAAAAAACAAACTAAAGTTACAAAAGTTAGTTTGTTCGTGAAAAAAGTACTTAAAAAATATTATTTTTATAATTTATGTAGATTATTGAATGAAATAATGTTTGTACAAATTTTAATAAATAAAAAAATTGCAGGCAGCGAGAATTGAACTCCCAACCTTCCGGCTATGAAGCCGAAGTTTATGTACCAAAACTAAAATTCAGAAATGGCGGCCTCTCCTTGTTAGGCTGAATGACATTAGATCATATTAAATAATATTGTACGGAATGAAAAATCGATTTTCTATATATTGAACAAGCTGATGCAATTAGTTTTTAAATCCTTAGGAAATAAAAATCGACAGGTACGTTTTGGAGTTTTTTTGTAACTTTTTGGAAAGTGTAGTAGTAGCTGACCTCGGTAGAGTCGTTATCGAAGGGGTAGTGGATGGTAGTGATGGTTGGGGTGGCTGCTGAGCAGCTGGTGTTGTAATCCTCGAGGGTGGTCTGACTGTCGGCTTAACTGTACTCCAGGCACTGGGCTGGGACGTTGTCAGCCAGGGAGGACTAGGACGTGATGTCGTCGTCGTTGTAGAAGCTGTGAACATTACGTAAATCAGTTTAAAAACTGCAACTTGCTTAATCTGGATCCTAAACATAAAACTACTGTTAGCACGGAAATTTAATCTTTTCATAATCCAGGATTTCAATTGTAACAATTATCTTTAACAAACTCACACCAACTTCTAAAAGTGCTAACAATCATTTTATGCCGTAGATATAAAATATAAAATACAATTCCTCTGCAATTTTCTCTTTTTCTTGCAATAAGACTCCAATTGAGGTTGCATTCCGAAGCCATATTAGAACAGGGTGGCCACAACAATCTATTTTCGAAATTTCCTAACTTATTTTTCATTTTTTCTTACCGTTAATATAGAGCCGTTTATAAATGGAATAAAACAATTCTATACTTATAAATCCTTAATTTATTATTCTCAGGGTAACCTAGCCTAATTTACTTAGAATATTTTAAATTTCCCTTAAATATTTCAAATCCTTGTAAATCGCTTGAAATCTCTTAAAAGTTTTTAAAGCTTTTGGAAATTTCGTGAAATGATGAATAATAGGTTAAATTGTTTCAAATTATTATATAGCTTTCAACACTTGTTATGTAAAGTTCTTAAAAATTCCTTGGATGTTTTTCGAAAATACCCTAAAACCTTTACGATCTTATGGAATCACTTCAAACGATTTGAATCCCTTCACATTTTTTAAACCCCTTAAATGTTCTTTGGGATTTCTGAAAATAAATGAAAATCTTTGAAATTTTTGTTAAATCCCTTTCTATTTTTTACACTATTGAAAATTCCCTGGAATCTTTTAAACTATCATAAAATCTTCTGAATCTTCTGAATTCTTTGAAATTCGTTAAAAAATAGAAAATCCCTTAAAATCATTGAAATCCTTGGAAATTCCTTTAGAAAATTTCAAACTTTTGAAAATTCCTGGAAATCCTTTAAAATGCCCTAAGATATTTAAAATCCTTTGAAATGCCTCGAAACGTTAACAAATTTGTTTGATCTTTTAAAAATTCCTTAAAACCATTCAAATTTTAAATCTTTCGGAATCCTTTCAAATTATTGAAATCTAATAAAAATACTTTGGAATATTTTTAAATACCCTAACATAATAAAAGTCCATTAACACCTTTTTGGTTTCCCTTGAAACTTTTTAATTCTCTCGAAAATTTCTTAAAATTTTTGCATATATCAAAATCCCTGAACTTACACTGACTAACAAAATCTCTTGACTTTTTTCTGATTTACAGATTTTCCCTGACATGAGGCCACCCAGTACTAGATGGAACAATCAGAACATAATTTCAAAACGTCCTGCTAAAAAAGATTCTAATACTGTTTTGATGAATTTTTTGAAGGAGATTATTTGATATTGTTAGCAGGACATTTGATGGAAAATGCAGATGGCAGCTGTAATATTCGAAATGGAGCAACCCCCTAAGGCTTACCAGCCAAATGGAGGAATGAAACGTATTCCAAATAACTTGAATATCTTATAAAGATTAGTTGGGTAAGTAGTATCGTGACTATCTGACTAAGGGAGAAACGATCTTTAACCCAAGATGGCGACAGTCAGCAGTTAATCCTGAATGGAATGGTCAGCGTATTTCGCGAGACTATCTCTGTAAGGGTCATCTTTATTGGCCGAAGGGGGTTGGCGATAAGGTAAAATACCGGACGTTGCGATGTCCGTTACGATAGTGGCATGTTGAACTTTGTACTTTTTCTCTTACCCGCACATCGGACAATCAACGAAACCCCACTCTACTTGTCCTGTTTGCAAATTCTACTGCGATTTTCCGAATCACCGATTCTAGTTCCTTCCGTTTATTCTTGAGATCTCGGAACCGATGGAGCAAAATGGGGCACTTGAGAGAAATTATTCCTTTGAATTCAACAGAAACTTACGAGATTCAACTACTCCTTTTGTTTAACTTTATTCAAAATATATATGAAGTTGGAATTTAAGATACAAGAGGAATAAATAAGATTAAAGAAATAATTTTTTCTTTCTTTTAATTTCCTGGCATTAAAATGTATGAATGACTTGGATCGATTTTAGATCAGATCGGGCAGTCTGACCATACTATCACTTCCCTTTATGAAGTCCCCTCCAAAATAGTTCTAAATTTTTGAAAATACTCGTAAAACAAAAATCGCAAAACAACAGAGCTGATGAACCTTACTTTTGATGTGTATGAAAACTAATGTGGACTTGTTTTATGTGCAATTAAGTAAGTACTATTACAAAAAAATGTGTTAAAAAAATTTTACGAATAATTTTTTAAAATGTAGAACTGCTTTCGAGGACCTTTGTAAAAGTAAAAGAGCAGTAATTATGACACTGAATTGTATTTTTAGTTGTTTATCAAAAAATTTTGTTTGCGAACTCAGGCATATTTGTATATTTGGGTGAATTATGTAAAAATTAACGAAAATTTACTTCAAAAAGTTTAATCTTGGTTACAAATTTACTTGATCTAATTTTCGGTGCCTGCGTTTTTTGAAAAAATTTAAAAAAACCATCTTTAATTTTTTATTGATTTTTTTAGATTCATATTAAATAACACTTATTTTTCATAATACAGAGTCAGATTGTCAAAATATTGTTTTTTTTTTAAGTCTTAGTTTTATGTCTAAAAAAGCTAAAATCATGTATATTTAAAAAATATACAGCTACTAACAACTTGTAAGTTTAGAAATATCTCATCTTAGAAAATAAATTAAAAAATGGATGAAATTACTAGTTACAAGTTTCGGAACTTTCAGATACAATGTATCAGAAAGATTCGCAATCTTAGTTTTCTATATTTATCATAATTTTGCAAAATGTTATCGAGATGAAAAAATTGCACCGAAAAATAGAAATTCCGAACGTTTATAAATGCTGATAATATAATTGACTAAACAGAAGATTTTCGAAAATGAGAATTTCAGAAATGCTAAATTAACGAAATCATTGAATTCCCAAAATTAGTAACTTTTCAAAATTAGCAGATAAATTCTCAAAATTATTCAATCCTCGAAATTAGTAAATTGACTAAATTCTAAATGATTAAAGTTTCAAATTCTCGAAAACCATTTGATTTGGTTAAAATAATGATTATAATTTTAAATTTTAAAGAGTACTTTAAAATTTAAATCTACACAGTATGCACGATATAAAACAAAACATTATTCTATAAAAGATCAAAAACATTAAATTTAACAATTTGGTAATTGAATTTTTGAAAATTTACTTATCTCGTGAAGTTGAAATTTCTGTTTTTTTTCTTTTATTTTTATTATTAAATTATGTCCTCGCATATGATTAGAGCGTCTTTAAGATATAAAACTAACAATGTTAAGAACAATTGATATTTTGACAAATTTACTTCATATTACTATGAATTTGAAAAAAGACGTAGAAAAAAATCGAAGGTGATCTTTTTGAGATAATTGACTTAACTATATAAGCAGCCCATAAGTTCGTGGACATAATCAGGGTAAGACTGCTCAATTTCATCAGAAATCGGTCACTCAAGATTCAGGAAATTATCGACTAGAAACAACAAATGAACCGCGAAAAAAACTGTCTGGCTAGATTTGATTTTTTCTACTTAAAAGCGGATATTTGATGAGTTGGAGAGCTCGTAATGTAGGATCCCGTTTGTCCTCCATCATTTTCTGTACATTAAAGGCAGTGGCATAATTATGAGATCGTTATCGCTCTCGTAATGAAATCCTTATCGCAACAAGCACGTTCGTGTTCAAATGTACTGCGTACTCAATGTTTAGAATTGAACGACAACCCCAGAGACTTTTCAACATTTTCAGTGTTCAAAAATTGAATCCATATTGATTTGCTTCTTTGAGGCTATAAAGAATGAAGTGTAAGGTACTTCAGATCAATTCGTCAAATGAGATTATTATAATAGGAAAAAAGTTAAAAATTTTCTTTGGATGGAAAATTTTAAAATTTCACTTCGTTTAAAAATGAAAATAAATAATTAAAACGAACTTCAATCTAGGAGTGCTTCAGGGCTTTTGGATTTAAAATTACTGAAGTGAAAGCAATTATTATTTAAAAAGGGATAAATGTGAAAGCTTTCAAAACTTTATGAAAAATTTAAAGCGCTTAAATTGAAGAGATTTCGAATTCCCATTAACTAAGTGGAGACATGTTTTAATATAAAGTTAACGGATTAAAATAATTTTAAATCCTTCAATTTCACACAGACCTAAATTTTGAAACATTAGAATATTGATAATCAAAAATTCAAAAAAAAAAAAAAAAAAAAAGAATTATAAATCAAACTTTTTAAGTCAAAAATAATCTATTCTTGAAGATTCTTAAAGTTAAATAAAGTAACAAAGCAACAATGAAAAAAGAAAAATTAAAAAATTAAACAAATATAAATATGGTAAATTCTAAAATACCTCTCATTTCATCAATGCATTAAATATAGGTCTATCAAGCTAGCACCTCCACAAATATTAGGGATGCATTTTACGATTTAAAATTTCGGAAAATCTGACAAATGCGAACTGAAGAGGGTGGGGGGGGGGGGGTCAAAGCTTTTCTGACGTAAGTTTACAGTTTCTGATTATTTTTTTAAAATATGCTAATTGAAACCTGTTTTGGCTATATGCTCCTTCAATCATTTGGAATCACGTAAAATCTCTTAAAATCTTTTATAATGATCAGAAATCGTTCTTATTTCTTTAAAACCTTTCAAAATCCCTATAAAATTTCCTTCAAAAATTGCGATTCTCTCTGAAATAGTAATAGGTATTTTCTTAAAACTTATGAAATCCTTAAAAATCTTTTGAAAAATAGTAAAATCCCGTAAAAATGTCATGAAAATATTGGACATATTATTTATATATTGAGAACAAAACAAAAAATCTTACGTCAGAAGGGGCCTGGGGGGGGGGGGG
>NC_046659.1:101100625-101103040 GCF_010883055.1 Belonocnema kinseyi | reverse complement strand
TAATAAGAGATGGGGGAGGCTAAGAAATATAAAAAATCATCCACACGAAATTAATGGACGTTTCATCTTACGATTAGAAAAAGTTTGCTACTTACCAGAGACGCACTGATAATGTGCTTCGAGGTATTTGAGGGTGTTAATACACGGGTCTCCAAACTGCGAAGTTGCCGCCACGATGCTGCAGTTCTGCTGTTGATTGCACCTGTACGAGGATCGCCAAGAAAGGCGACAATTTAATTACCGAACCTTGTATACACCTTTTCTCTTGTGCACTGCCATGGATGACGTTTTTCCCTGGATTATTGCCAGGGGCCGCTCGAGTCACGACTTTTCTGATTGTCCATCGCTACTCGCGTTTCCGATCGCGTTTGATTTTAATGCCGAAAAGTCATAGTCGAATCGCGAAAGACTCGCTTTTTTTCGCCCAGATGGACTTGCCAGACAAAGGGTCGTTGAAAAGCGCACCACGTATGGACGCTCAGCCTACCGTAAATCGAGGTTTTTACCATTGCCTTCAGGGAGAGTCGTGGGAGCCGCTTCTCTCGTTTTGTCGATTGATTTCCTACCGTAGGGGCTCCACGAGTGCCTATTTCAAACGCCATATTACAGCGAACAACTGGCTACCTCGTAATCAGGGTTTTTCGTTCAAGCCAGAAATTCTAGGCAAATTTCTTACATACCTGATTCTTTATTTCTTTCTTAACAAGTACGTAGTTTCCTATCTTTTACCTTTCTGCCACCTGATTTGTAAGCGAAGAAAATGTGAAAAAAATAAAAAATCATGACCAACCTAGACAGTGATATTGCACTTCGATGTACTTTCCGGTTCCGGGACATGGATCCTCCTCGAAAACATCGCTCCTTACATCCACTGTACAAAACCGGCGACCGTTGCACCTGCGACCGCAACGTGAAAAAGAAAAAAATTCCCCATGGTATCTCCTGGTTTTATCAGGTTTCTATTTAAGCGTGGAATGATACAGTAATAAATTCCAATTGTAGATTTGAATATCTATTTGTGTCAGTTCAATTAGCTCCGTTCACTGTGGCTTAATAATCATAATTTTGAAACCGCGTGAGACATTTTCTCCTAGAGACATAGAGTATATTATAAAAATGACAAATAATTTCAGTAATCGGCACGTTTAACTTGAGAATTGCAGTTATAACGACTTGGAGGCTGTCATCATTAGAGGAATAATCGAGGTGATTTTCCTTTGAGAAGCGTGACATTAGGTTAGATTAAGAATAGGACTGAGGTTAGCGACAGTGGTGATAATAACAGTTTGAGACAAAAGCACAGTAGTTCGAGACAAGTAGGCAATTTCGAAATGAATCCACTTATAGAAAAAGAAATCCCACAGAAAATGTGTCCTAGATTCGAAAAATGAGTGCTGTGGTATGAAATTGTCTTCTAGATTGTGAAATTAAAATGTTCAATGTTTCAGGTTAAATATTCCTATTATTTATATATATATATATTTTTTTTAAGCATTACTGAAATTGAATCCATGACTTGACGGATATTTATTATTTGAATCTCCTACTCTTAACTCGAGGGCGCTCAGATAAACAAATTTCAGATTGGCGATTAAATTCGTATTTTTTTGTTGAATATTCAAACTTAAGTACGTGAATACCCCATACGCGGAGATATTTGCGTTTCCAGCAACGAAATTCGACACTAAAGGGTGAATTATATTTGTACAGCTGAAACATTACCCGTCCCACATCATGCGGTGATTAAAACTGTCATAACAGAAATCAAACACATTGCTCCACTATGAATTTTTCATGTTAAGAGGGCACACAATTTTGTCATTTTGTGAATGTAAACAATTTCAATAAATTAAATCCATTTGCGTACTCTGTTCATTTTACAACCTATTTTTATCATTTAATCTCTTTCAGTACGTATTTATGGATCAATTTTAGTACTGAATGTAACTTTTAAATGATTTATATGACTATTTTTACAAAATGCTTTTTATATTGTTCCAACTGTGCTTATTGGTAGACTTCTTATTTTTATGAATTTTGGATTTTCAATTTAAAAATATTCTTAGCGTTATTCTTGAGCTTCAAAGCGGAACACAATTAAAAACTTTATAAGAAATTACAAATCAAATAGTTTGACGTTGTTTATCAATTGATTTTAGTAACCGTATCTAGTAATCTTTAGTAATTTAGTAAATTAATACTTTTTCACTAAAGATTAGCAGGAATGTTTACTATTTAAATATTAATTAGTAAAATTGATGGCAAGTTGTGGCTTCACTAATTCATTAGTCGAATGGCATAACCTAAAAGTAAAATTTAACTGAAGATCAGTCACTTTTGACTAATAAGCAGTTGAATGTTATGCATTTCAATTCATCATTTTTAACTGATTCAAATTTAAACAGTATTAAAACA
>NC_046659.1:101081629-101100525 GCF_010883055.1 Belonocnema kinseyi | reverse complement strand
TAAAATATAAAATGGTTTATTTATTAAATTTGATTTTTTGCCAATTTTTCAAATCGCAGTTTCTAAATCAGCAAAAAGAATTCTAATGATTCTAACTTAGAAAAATTGAATATTATTTTAAAGATAAGGGAGCCTAAATGAGTCGTCCTATAAAAAAGTTGGCATAACACTATAAATACTGGAATTCTTGCTACAAAAAACCATAAATAATCACAGGGGATTTAACAGCTCTAAAAAAAATTAGCATTTTTACTGAAGCGTATATGATTTTCAGGAACGGGGGAAAATATTAATAATCTTCGTCGCAGTCTACTCTTAATACCTCATTTCCGTGCCGTTATTACCGGGGTTTTGGGAACAACATGGGCGCCAAGTAGTGCGTCATGATTATTGAATTGACAGTGACCCTCGTAAACAGAATTATTACCCATCATGCTTTAGTCAGCTGGTTTTAAAATCTTTTGTATGCAGGATTATCACCACCGAATAACCGAGCTGGATGGGGAAACGAGTTGGAAAACATGAGTAAATCATTGCCCGATGATTTGCGGATGGACGCTTCCGCGTCCCTGTGTCACACCAACACAGACTTTATCTACTTAAGTGGAACAAAAGCATGCAATTTCAAAATTATTTCGCCCTTAAAACACGCGTACACATAGAAATTATTAAGCCCTTGTAGCGTGAAAATATCAGAGTTATTTGACCCTTCCAGCTTGTAAATTTTGTTATTCGCGTAATAAACTTGGTGAAACAACGTTACTAATTGGAGACCGAGTGAGGGGTGATTCAAAAGCCAACGAAGGGATTCGGGAATTGATGAAAGAGTCATTCAAGCAGTCGACAGTTGCACTTAGTTTTAACGGGGCGAAATTGGAGTTTTTAGATCGTAATCCCTTTTGCAGTAAAAAGCAAATAATTCCAATTAGGAAGACCCATTAACGAAAATCCGTAAATCGCCTACTCCTTCCTTCAAATATTTCATCACCTGAGTTTCAAAAACCCTTCAAAATATGAGCCTTCATTTCGTATCACCGTGAGACTTATGCGTCATTATCAGTCGTATGAATCGCGACAATATGCGCGGAACAAATCGCCTTAGGAACTGAGAGTTTTAAACTGAAATTCAAGCTTCGGGGGACACAAAAACGTATCATAGGCAGTATGTATAATCGGTTTAAAGACAATATTTCACATGCAACAAAATATATTCACACATCTGTTCCTCGAAATTCTGCGATTTGTGAAACAAACTAGCCAAGTGGTAGCGAGATTTACTAATTAAATGTGTTTTTGTTTGGTTTCGAAACCTGTTCAGAAACAGAGGCAAAAATTAAATTTCCAGGCGAAAACGAAGGCAATATTGAGAGAATAGAAATACGTGCATGCTATGTGAAATAAAATGCATTTTGAAATTAAATTTATGAAAATATGTAGGTTAATTCATTACGCATTGTAGTTATCTTTGTAAAGTGTAAAATAAAAACGTTAATTTTGATTAAAGAGGACTTTTAAACAATGCTATCTGGAAAGCAGGATCGAATAGCTTTTTAATTGTCGTTCAGATTTCTTTGTAGGAACCGACACCCTGATCGTGAAGAGTTGGTGTGCGCGTTGTTGCTCTTCAACTAAATTGCAAAAAGTAAAAAATGAAATGCAGTATATGCCCTGTTTGACGCCGCACGAGCGTTTCACGACCCAAAGTCACGCACATTGAGACTAAAATCGACGCTCCCGCTGCGGTAAATGCGAGCTCGAAACGAGTTTTGAAATCTGGGATATAAAAAACCAGTTATTCATTCATTTTTTATTTTTGAAAGGCGTATTCGTTATTGTCGCTTAAAAGCTACGCCGTACTTTTATCAAGCAAAACAATTAAAGATCCTTGAATGTTGAAACGAACGACCCAGGCAATTTAGGTTTTTTATGAACGTTCACACATGAATTGTTTCTAGCGATTGGAATTGGACGAATAATTGGTAATTGATAATAAGTGATTCATGTAATTTGTGGTTCTAATAATGAAAATTTAATCATACCAGGAATTCGCGAAACTTTATTTTCAAAATTCCTTAATTTTTCTCTAACCAATTTTTCATTTTTCCTGACAATAATTATTCGAAGACCGGAATTATAATCTTGTAACAATTTTGAACATCAAATATTTTATAAATGGAATAAAAAAATTCCTGAATTATTTATTTCAACCAACAAAGATTACTTTTTTACCATAAAAGATGAATCTTCAATCCAAAGGGACGAATTTTCAACAAAATAGTTCAATTTTCAACATAAAATATGACATTCTCACAAAACAGTTTCTTTTTCAACCAAATAACTGAATTTTCAATACCACAGTTACATTTTTAAACAAATACTGCAATTTTCTAACCACAAAGATGAATTATCAATAAAATAGTCGATTTTTTTAACAAAGAAGATTAAACTGTAACCAAAATAATTAAATTTTAAAAATTTTATAAAGTATTTCAACTTTTAAAATAAAAAACGAAAAATCTCTAATGAAAAGGACGAGTTTCAAACTCGTAAATATTAATTTTCTACAAAAACGATATATTTAACGAAAATAGTTTAATTGCCAATGAATTTTCAACAAAATACTTACATTTTTAATCAGCGAGATGAAACTTCAATAAAAAAAATTAATGTTTAAAAAAATGGTTCAAATTTTCCCCAAATAGTTGTTTTCAATAAAAAAATCAGCTTCCTACCAAAAATGGAATAGTTACATTTTCAGTTTAAAAAACTAATTTTTAACAAACAAAAAGTTTTCAACAAAGTAGTTAACATTCTAGAAAAAGAAATGCATTTTTTAAACGAAAAGAGGAATGAAAAAAAGAAGGTTGGATTTTCATACAAAAAGGAGAGCTGTTTAACAAAATTGTCGAATTTGCTCCCAAATAATAAAATTGGCAACCAATTTTTTATTTTCTTAACCATTAATACTCAAAGATCAGATATTTAATCTTGTAATATTTTTGACACAGAGAATCTTTTATGGACGGAATACAACAGTTTCAAATCAAAATAATTTTTTTTTTAATTAATTATCCTTAAAAATGATTAAAAGCGGCTCTTATAGAAATACACTGACTTCTGCCTGAATCTTAGATTTTCCGTGACCGACGTCCGGGCTACGGCAGGAACGCAAGTGTTTTTAACTGAACAATGTGAAGCCTGCATTTTACATAGATGAAGATTTAAAAAAATCATATTCGCACTATTACTGATGATAAAAGAAGATTTAGACAGACAAAAGGCCCGAGAAATTTTCAGAAAATCACAGAACCAAAATAATTCTAGAATGTTGTTCCAAACACTTGGAACTTTCTTGAGAATAAAAAAGATAAGTTAAATTAGACCACCTTCAAGTTGAATTAAATTAGATTCGGACAAATTTTGGGGAATTTAATGTTAACCATTTAAAGTGTAACAATTTAAAATAAAGTAGATTCTCACAAAGCGCTCGGTGCTCTGTACCAAGGTCCTCACTAAACACCCCCTTAATTAAGCCACGCCCCAAAGCCTTGGCCGGAAATATCTCTGGGACGTATTGGTAAATTATTTGAATATCGTCTCACGGACGCGCAATGGATGCCACGGTTAAGGCGCTTACTGAATTCATAGATGATGGAGGGAAGAGGCACTTGGCGAGGAAAACGTACTTGGCGAGAAAAAGGTACTTTGTGAGAGTCCACTCTATTTTTTGCCGTTTTTTATGTATGTTTCATCAAGTTGAACAGTTCGCTGCACCCTTACTGAAATATGACGTACTTCAAAAATATCTCATAATAAATGAACACACATGAACTAATAAGAAAGATGTGTATACAAGCAGCAAAAATTCTTTGGTTTTCCGATTTTTCGCGTCTCGATAAAAGTGCACGGAATGCGCTAGTAATAGATCGCGGCGAAAACGTTCTGATCTCCGGGAAATATATTTGAAATTAAAGTGCCGTCGGATGCAGATTTTGAGAATTTATTGACGGTCGTTAGGTAGTCCAGAAGTGCCATCGGCTCTCGTCGCTTTTATAATTCGCAGCGGTCTTGAACGATGGTGTACCTACCTACGGAATTTCTCATCCTAGTATTACGCGCCACATATACAAAACTTGTACGTATATGTATATTGTACACTCGATAGTCTATACATACAACATAAAGCCCTTAACAGGAATTTCCCAGGGGACGACTTTCTTCACTGCAAATGGATGATGCAGTGGGACAATTTACACAGACTGACACATGGCGGCCTTCCGTTGTGACATTTCAAAAGAAAACGAACTCCATGGCAGTACACACGCACATTTGAAGCTTAATCTATCGCTAGACTGGATTTAAAGCGCGCAATGCGGGACAATGTCACTATAACTCACTATTCCTATATTTTGTCTTTCAAAGGAGAGAAGGTAACAGCATTATTTTTATGGAAATGTTATTTTCAGTAAGCTTAATATCAAATTGTTATAAAATTCTTTTAATTAGAGGCAAATTCAGCGCTAAACTCACACAGACCAGACCATTTCATCATCAATGTTTTTAAAACATTTTCTACTTACTTGTTTAGTGAAAAAAATATAAATTGACACTGATTTCGTTTTCAAAAAATTTTGTTAGAAAATTATTTCATATTTTCTATTGTGGACAATTTTCAGTCTCTATAATACAAACACCACCAGTTCATTATTCTTAGCTAGGTGTCAATGTAATTATTTGAAACTTTTTTTTATTGTAAAAAAAACCCAGGTTACAATTGATTCCAATAGCTCCTTCGTGGTTATTTTTCATTTTTTCAAATAGAAAATGTTGATTTTTTATAAAATACAATTCCCAAAACATTTGATGTTAAAAAGAAAATATAGATTTTGAAATTGTTTTGATGGATTTTTAATACTATGAAAATTAAAATGCTAAAATTGATTAAGTTGAAAAGGCCCAAAGAAAAAAATGTGTTATTCAGCATTCGAAAAAATGCAAAATAATTTAATCAGTTATATCAAGACAACTGGAAAATCCCAAAAAATAAAATTCTCGACACGCAAATTCACGAAAAAGAAAATGTTTATAATATTAAATGAAGAAATTTATAAACGTAACCTTAATTTAAAATCCCCACAGATTTTAAAATTACTGAATTGGAGAATTCCCGATAATAGATAATTTACCAAATACAATTGCCGACATTATGAAATAACTGATAATATAAAGTATTTTATTTTCTTTATTAATTTATTATTCAACAACTTTTGGATTCAAATTTTTTTAAATGTTTGGGGGAACGTTGAATATATCCAACTGTAATTTTTTCAGCGTAAATCCTTAAACCGGAAAATGTTTTCGTGATTTTGAATGCTTTTTGTTTCAACTGAATGTTATTTCGCAACGAAAATATTTTCCAAATCTCTTTTGTTACTTAAAGAAAAGAATTTAATTAAATAGCAAAAAATGACACATTAAGCAAAATTAAAAAAAAAGTTATTTGTATTCACACCAAATTTTTTATTTAAAATAATCTATTTAAAGCACGTCGGCTTTAAACTCTTTCGCTGAAAGAACATTTTGAAGAATAAAATTAAGTGTAAAGTATTCCAAATATATAAAGTTGAACAAAAAAGAAAAATAACAACGCAGGAGCTTTTTAAGTCAATTGCAATATTAAAATTTATATTCTGCCGCGTTTTTCACAATTAAACAAAATTTTCAGTTAATTAGAATAACTTTCAACAAAAATTTTTGTTCAAGCGAAATCATTGGCAATCTATATTTTCACTGCTGATCAAACAACTAGCCAAAGTTTTCAAAAAATTGATGTAAACACCTGGCATGTGTGAGTCCGGGGTGGAATCCACCAACATGAAATATGCAATTTTGTTACATTTATAAGCTCTAATAAAATATGTTCACTTTAACTATGTTTCTTTTTGTAAATAATTTTTTTAACATTTAGATTTGTAACAAAAGTCTTCACGAATTTTCTTCTTCCTCTTAAAGAATAAATATAGTATAACCCTTTAACCTCATATGGTTAAAAGATTTTTGTACCAATTTTGATGCATTCACACAGATCGTCATATGGATATGTTTTTCCCAAGGAATTGCCATAGTTACGATCATTTTCTGTCCTTGAAGAATGATAATAGCACATGCGAAAAATACATTGTGGCGAATCCGCCGACTGGCCGACGCATAGCGCCACAATGTGACAAAAGGCGCTAAGATTGTAACTATGACAGTCTTTTTTATTTTATATATTATATGGTAAAAGCATGCAGAAGTGAAATTTAATTTTTGAGCAATACTTTAGGCACTAAATGGAGTAAGGATTTGCGAAATGTAGTTTCGATGCAGATGTCGAAGTTTGGCCATTGACTGGGATTCATTATTTCCAGTTTTGCATCTCAAGAGCATCCTTTTCTTTTCCAGTAAAATATTCCTCGTGTACCTGCTATCTACACTTGTTCGCGATTGGAATACTTTTATGCGTCAGCTACAAAGTCCCTTTCGCTTAATCCCGCTGGGATTAAACGAGTTTCAGTAAGACGTTAAAGCGAGGAGCAAAATCCGGTGGATACTTCTATATGATACAAATTTTATATTTTATTTTACTTTATCAAGGGACTGAAAATACTAGAATTTCTCAATACTTCACAAGATTATAAGGAAAAGAAAATTAAGACCTTTTGATCGTTTTCATACAAATCTGCAACGCAAACTTCAACCCCTGCATCGTTTAACTCTTATTAAGGGGAGTATGAAATTCGAAGGATGAAGGTATTTTTCTTTGCCTGGAGAATGGGATATATGATATAATACAAATTAAATAAATTATTAGTTTTATCGAAACCCTGATAGAAATGTTTGCTTGTATGTGAACACTAATGAAACGAATTTCTAGTGCCTGAATTTATAACATTACTCCATTAAAAAACTCTACGTTTTTTAATAGTTAAAGATTATATCGTTCGCGTATGCGCTGAAGTGAAAAATGAAGTTTAATCAAACAACTTATTTGCGACAGCAACTCCACAATCGACCATATTTTTCATGTTAAAGAAGCTGCGGCGTATTTGTGTCTTGGCAAAGGTGCCCAAATAGTTTTGAAGAAATGAATGTGAGAAAATGAGAAAGATTCAGTGCGGGATACTAGGTGGATAGATTAATCACAGATATTTGCTTTCAACTCTTATCGTTTGATAAATTGTTATTTACTTTTTATGAAAAGTTGCTTATAAGCATTTCGACAGTATTTTTATTATGACAAATATTGTCTGGAGCAAAAAGAGGAAGGGAAGGAAATTTTTCAGTCATGCGTAGGTTAGAAATAAGTAAATAAATTGAACACACTAATTTCAGTGATTTTGTAAGATTAAAGCATGCAACACAGAAGGAAAATCAGTGGAAACACTATAAATAATGAGATATGGTTGCAGTGAAAATTAACAGCGACACACAATATAGAAGAAAAAATAATATGCAAAGAAACGTAGAATTTAAAATCATTTCTTTTCGGAAATGTTCCAGGTTATCACAAAATCATTTTTATACTAGAATCATTGTTTTATAACGACGAAATATTATACTGTTCATTCCACGCAAAGATAGAAAAAAATCATTATAAATACTACAAGAAATGTTGCTTTGAAATAAAACACTTTTCTAAATATACTGAGCTATTCGAATGAAGAATAACAAACAACAAACACTAGAGAGAAGAAGGAACAGGAAAATAATACTACTGAAATTTCTAACTTTCTATGGATTTTTGGTGCCATAGTAAAAAACCGCAAATTCTCATTTGAACGTCTTCACCATGTTTTTCTACATATTTCGCTCCATCTCCCTTAGAGTGAGAATGTTTTTGCAATAAGTTAGCTTGACTTGGATGTTCTTTTACTTTTCCTTGATTAAAAAGGATGTCTATGAAAGCTCAGGGAAGTTTAAATTATATAAATCTACTTCCCTAGAGGAAAAATTTCGTTTTCAGCTATGAAAGAAGTGAAAAATCATCAAACAAGTCAAGAAAAGTATTGAATTTAAAAAAATTTTCCACACTGGAGAAAACTTCGATTTGCAAAAAAATTCTGCAAACAGGAAACGTACGAAATGCGTGATTCACCGCACGAAAAAAAGGAGGATAATGATGATCAAGAGGACGTTGAAATTATGAGAAAAATCAAGCTTGGAATTTCTTAATCTTTTTTTTATATTCGTAATTTCTTGTGTACACATTTCACTACACGATCAAGGAGCGAGTTGAAGTTTCTCGGTGTGAAGTTAATCCGAAAGTTATTTCGCGACGTCTCGTAACTCGGCATGAGTCGCTCGAACTTTTAAATACTTTTCTCAAATTGTACCTTCTTCATAATAATAATCCAACTTTACAAGATTATCACTTTTACTTGCCTTTTTATTCGAGGCGAAGAAAAGAGTGGCTCTCTTCGACTCTTGCCGATTTAGTGAATTTGAAAATTCAAAATGAAACACCTTGAAAGTAGGTTTAAAGGATAATGTTTCAAATTAAAGAAATTAAAGTTTCAAAACTTTTTAATATTTTGAGACTTTATATGGAATTGGGAAACCAATAATAAAAAGTTAGAAGTGAAAAGTGATGAGCCGTCCAGATCGTTTTTAGTGTGCTTATAAATGGTTCTTTTTTGCATGTGTGAATCACGCATACGCAATCAGGGTGGCCGCAAAATCTCATTTTCGAAATTCCCTGACTTTTCTTTGGCTAATTTTTTATTTTTCCTGAACATTTATTTTTAATAACCAAAATTCTAATCATGCAACATTTTCAACAAATAATTCTTTATAAACGAAATAAAACAATTTCAGATACAAATTTACAGAATTTCGAATATATTCATTTTAAACAAATAAAATGACTTTTCTACCAAAAGTGATTAAAATAGACTAATGTTTTTTTGAATATAAAAGAATCCATTGATTTCAGTAAAATTAAAGTTGATTTAAACGAATTTATAGGAAAGAAGAATTCTATGAAATATAAACAGTTCAAGTGAATTAAAAAATCAAAACAAATATGATAAAATTCATTGAATCCATTTCACCAGTAAGGAGAGTTTAAAAGACTTCGAGATGAATTAAACAAAAAATTTGGTTAACTCATTGAGTTTAGTTGAATTGAGTAGAATTGAGTAAATTTAGAAGAATTTAGTGAATTAACAAAATACAAGAAAATTTCAAAGAATTTGACTGAATTCAGAATAAATTCCAAACTGCAAAAATATATTGAAAATATCTTCAAATTATTTCAAATCCTACGTAATCCCTCACTCCTGATGAATAAATTATTTTAAACGCATTAAAATATTATAAAGTCCTGTGAAATTCTATGCAATCTGATATTTCTCGAAATCATGGAAAAATACTGGAATTTCGTGAAATATATAAAATCCTTTGCAAAAATAAAAAACTTTTAGATTTGAAATCCACGAAAAATTTCCAGAATTTTTTTTGTTAAATATCTCAATATATTTGAAAACATAAAATTACATGAATTCCGATATCCTGGATAATTTATCGAAATACCTCAGGAGATTTTTAAATGTCTTAAAGTTTAAAACTTTTGAAATATCTTGAAATCTTTTGAAAACCCTTTAAACTTTTTAAAGATCTTGCAAATTCGTGGGACATTTTAAAAATACTCGAAAATTATTAAAATCCATCGAAATAACTTTAAATTCTTTCAATCTAGGAAAAATGACCTAGAATATTTTGAAATACTCTAAAATACGAGTATTTCAAATCCTTTGGTATCTTTAAAAATTATTGAAATCTATTACGAATTATTAAGAATCTTTTTAAAAAATCTAAAATATATCATATGAATTCCAGAAAATTCATAAATAGGTGAATTGGACAGTGCGTCTCTAATGGTTAATTTATTGAATTTGTTTTGAATTTGAATTAATTAAATACTGAATTTATTTACTAAGAAAGTTATTTGCAGAAAAAATTGACTGTAGAGCAATTCTGAAATTCCCTCACTTTTGAATTTTTATCTTTAAAACCTGACTTTTCCCTGATTTCCAGGTTTTCCTTAACCTGCGGCCACCCTGGTAATGAATAGCTCAGAAACTGGGACATTTCTACATTTGTACATCACTAGGAAGTTTCTGCTTTCTAAAAAAATAAAATATAAAGTGAGAAATTAACTATCATAAACAAACAAACAAAAAAAGAAAGATAAAGGAGGATTTATTAGATTAGGTTGGGAGAGGACACAATGGAGGAGGGTGTGAGCGGTTTGAAAAAGATTGAAGGAAATAGAGTGGATTTCGCAGCAGATCGGGATAGAGAATAGCGCTGACTCTGCGATTTTCTCTACCTGAACCGATCCGCTGCCAATACACGCTCCAATGGTCAAGCAATTGGCCAGTTCGCCGGACCACGTGAAGCTGTGTGCTCCACCACTCCATCCCCCCCCCCCTTTTTTTTGGTCATCTCAATCCTTACTCTTTATTTTTTTTTTCGCAGAGAGATTTCAAGGGGATAGTTCTAACTACGGGGAATAGCATCGATCGAATCCCGACCTAGGCGTGCTCAGCAAAAGTTACTCGCTTGATTCATGAATTTCAACTTAAGACCCATCCAATCTGCAATCTCCCGACGAGAGATGCAAGAAGTGGTTTACATAATTGTTCATCAAGATAATTATACTTCCATTTTGCGTATTATATTTCTCGACTTGTATTAATTTATAAAAAGGATATAAAAAATAAGAGAGTTGCTTTATGAGCAGTATTACACTAGATTCCGGATTAATCAGAAAGTTGAACGTGAATTAAATTGAACTTCAAAAAATTAAATAGAATTCAAGCCAATTCATGGTGCAATTAAAGAAATTGTGCACTGAGTAGAATCAAGGTAAATTTAAGTAAATTCAACTAAATTGTAAAATGTAAATTCAAAATAATTGCATCGATTGTGATCAATCAATGTTCATACAACTGAATCTAATATCATTCGTTAAGATAAGTGAATTTAACTACATTCCCGTGAATTTAGGAGACTTCAAATAAACCATCTTGAAAAGGGTTTATTTTACGTGAATTCAAAATACTGGAATTAATTCAAGTGACTTTAATTAAAGTCCAGTGATTTTAAGAGACTGTTGGCTAAAATAGATTTTTTATATTTTCAAACAAATCTTTGTGATTTTGTTACTTTCTAACGTGTTGCCTAATTTCCTAAAAATAACAATATATTTCGTCGCTGAGAGATTTTCAACATGTGAATATGAAAAAAGAATCAGATGTCACATAAATATAATGAAAAATGACAAACCAATTTTTTCAAGAAATTGAGAGCCCAGATCAAAGAACCGGTTATAATTTTCTGACACTCAAGAGCAAGACACCCCTTACCGCTTGCATTTAAACGACATTCAGGAGCCCACCCACTCTAGATGCCAGAATATTATAACCGGTAATTTGATCCGGGCCCTCAATTCCTGAATAAAAAATCGCCAATTAGTTCAAGTTTGAAATGAAAGTAATCTTTCGCCGTTTGAAATTTCGGTCACCTTGGAGGAATTCGCAATTTGCGCAAGTTACTTGTAAATCGAGCGACAAAGTGCTCTCTCGATCAGCCCGATATCGGAACAAACTTGGCGAGTTGGTCTAAGCGAGGTCGGGTAACTTCACCTCTAATTGTAACTTCTGCTCATTAGGGCACGTGCTGCAAGCCTAGGTTCGAGATTCGTCGGCGCTTGTTTCATAGAACGAGAGGATTTCGAGAATGACTGGAAGCAGACTTACTTGTTGTAGAGAACCCGGAAAGACTTGGGCGACATGCAATTGACACTCCAGTCGGTGTTCCCGTGTTCGTTGCATATCGTTATGGAAAACCTTCCATAGTTCGCCCTAATGAGGTGTATCAGCTCCCCCTCTTGGCATTCTATTCGGAGCGTTTTGCCCTCGCAAGCGTAAGCCGTGTCGTACCTCTCTGCAACAGGAAAAAAAGAGAACATTAGTTACACTGGTTATCAGACTAATTTGTGGTTACAAAAAGATGTCTCGTTTGGAAAAAGTCAAGTTTTTCAATGACACATTTCAACTTAATTTGAGTAAAAATAATTTAACCGCAGGGTGGCTGAAAAATGTCATTTTCGAAATTTACTCAGTTTTCTCTGATTTTTCCCCGACTATTTATATTTAAAGACCAGAATTTTAATCGTGTGAAATTTTTAACAACTAATTTTGTATACGTTGATTTATATTTTATGAAAAAAGGGATATTCTTGATATTCAAAAGCTAGGAAGTCAAAATGGACCGGTAAATGGACCACGTGGACGTTGTCTAGATCACTAACCCTCACTAACAACCTGGTATTTGGATTGCGCCTCTCGAAAATTATTTGTTGAACAGATAATGATTTTCAGATGCTAAAAATAAATATAAGTCCCGTAAAGTATGAAAGGAAAGAAAAAACCTCAAATCCTCTTTGACTTGGATGAATGCAAACTGACAGTTGTCTGAGATAATTAGAGTTTAGAGGCAAATAAATCTCTTGTGTTGTCGCACCGCGAGTCAGGAGGACTTATCCGGATTCTTCTCTTTCGCGGATCTTAGTCGGGAGGGATAAAAGCTCTTTGATGGTGGTTGCGATGACTTTTGAGACTGTCAAAGCAAGTATGAAATTGGACGGCTCACGTCGCGCCCGGGTTACGTATATTTTGCAAAGTGAGTTTGCCCTCAGAGTCGCTCGCCTTGTAAAACGTAATAGAATTAAGATAAAGGTATGGTGGTGTGAGTAGTGAGAATGAGACGTCGCAAAGACTTCCCTTGCTTCTCCGTACTACTTGAATGGGGCCAAAATCCCAGATTGTTGAGCCACAACTCTTGAATTTCAAAGAATTTCGCAGAATCGACTATTCTCTCTTCCCCGGCACAACGAGCTTAATTTGCATACAAATTAACGCATTAAAAATTGCTCTCGATTTATATATCTCCTTTCGTTAGCCAAGCTAACAACCCAGTTAAAGGTCAGTCGTAATTTAATTATAATTCTGTTAATTAATACGTAATTTAATCGACTATTTCCGAACCATTCTACTGAAAAATTTTCTACCGATATTTGGAACATTATTACGTAAATAAACGGGCGAGGTAAATATTTTCGGTTCATACTGCGCGCTCTAGTCACAAAACATTTGCTCAACGAGAGAAAATGTTCAAAATTATTGAAATGGCAAATTGCTGGTATTACAAAATTTGCGGTAGGATGCTTCCTGTAAAATAAGCAGAACCCATTCCTGCAAATTTGTTTGGAATTTTTCATGCGTAAGGGAATGGAATTAGAAGATTTAATTTGAAAATAAATATTTTTTTCTCAAAATGGAATATCAGTTGCACGATTATAATTTTACTTCTTTTTAACTTCTAGTTAAAATTTATTTAAAAAAGATGATCAAGGACTTTTTTCCTAAGATCGTACACGATCTCTTACCGTTTACACCAAAAAATAATAGCACCTGTGAAATATTACTCTGCAATATTATTTCTATTATCTTCTGACTCTTTTTTCTAATTATTGTTACTTTAATAGACTTTCCTCTGATTTTTCACTGACTAATATTCCATTTTTCCCAACAATATGTATTTGAAAGCAATTATATTTAAAAAAAATTTTTATATGTGGAATGAAAAGAATTTAATTTGTGTGAATTTATAGGGATTTACGGGAAATGAGCAGAATTGGATGAAATTCATAAAATTTCAAAATGAATTCAAACAAACATTCAAGTGAATTGAAAACCAGAGAAATTTGAAAAAATTCATTAAATTCAGAAGTTTGAAATAAGTTTAGAGAAACTCAATAAAACAAATCTGAAAGAAAATTCATTGGATTGAATAGAATCAAGTGAATTTAGTAAAATTCAACTGCATTCGGAAAAATAAAGAGAATTCCTCTGAATTCAAAAAAATTATAAAGAATTCAGGATAAATAAATCAGGATTTGGGGTGAATTTTTAAATCAATAAAAATTGCAAGAAATATTGGAAAATATTTTCAAATCCTCGAAACCGTACGAAATTCCTGATTTCTTTCCAATAAATTCTTTGAAATGCTGGAAAAATCATCAAACGCCCTGGGAGCTTTTAAAACTGCTTTAAATAATTAAAATGTTCGAAAATCTTATAAAAAACTACAATGGAATAATTTAAAATACTCTAAAACATTTCAAATCCTTGAAAACCCCAAATTTCATAAAATTTCAAAATATATATTTCCTGAAATCTTTGAAAATTTATTGAAAAATGTTGAAACTTTAAAATTCCTTATTAGAACATTGAAATCAGCAGAAATCAGATAAAATCCCTCGGCATCCCTAAACAACAATTATAAAACCTAAAGGACCTATAAAATCACGCCACATATTCCGAGATTCTAAAAAATTCTCTAAAACCCTATACAAAATGTGTTCAGTCCTATTAAATCATTTAAATCCTCATAAATCTTTTAATCGTTTGGAAATTCCTTCTGGCAAAATACACTAAAAACATTTCAATGGCTTCGAAAACTTTTGAAATCCCATAAAACTTTTTAAATCTCTAGAAAATTCCTTGGTTGTTTTAGAAATACCACAAAATCTTGCAAATTCTTTGAAATACATTAACATTATTCAAGTCCATTCAAAATTCCTTGGAATCTTTTGAAATATCCTAAAACATTTTAAATCATTTGAAATCCCTTGAAACTTTTTTAAACTTTTGGAAATTCCTTGGAATATTTAAAAATACTCTAAAATATTTAAAATCCTTTGAAAACCTTTCAAAAGAATTCAAGAATTAAAATTCATAAACAACAGGGTACATACCTAAATTCAATGCTAGTTAACGAATGGGTTTATTTATGAAAAGAAAAGTCACTAAAAAGTGATTCGGGGAAAAAAGTAACTGAAAGTGACTCTGGAAGCCCTGATTTTGTTTTAAAGTTACTGAAAAGGCTTCTTGAAGAAATTTTCTCACTTGTTAATTTTTTTTGTTTTTCAAAATCCCTTACCAAGAAAATTGTTTGCCCTTTCCCTGAGTTTCCGGTTTCCCCTCCCCTAAGGCCATCCTGATTTTCGGACTATTTCTAAGTTATGTGGAAAAAGTGCTGATAGCTTTGGTATGATGCGATGGGGCGAAAGGTGGTAGTTGTAGAGGAAGTGGAAAAGAGGAAGAAACGGCGACTAAGGCTCGGGCAAGGACTTGAGGGGATCAAAAGAGGGAAGAGGTCTGTAATAACTCTGCACGTGAAAGTCACGTCGCGAGTTCATTAGTTCCATACCAACGCGCTACAATGCCGTTTTAGACCGTAGTTAGGACTTCAGTCGTCTGCGTGCACGCGTAATCTTTGTGATCGAGGGAAACGGAAAGGTTCAGGTGCCACGAAGAGGGTCGTTTCATGATATGCTATGGAGTTCACAATTACCACGTATTCAGCGATGCAGGCGAGCTGGCGATGAAAACAAGAAAAAAACGTCCTGCATCGACGCGCCACATCTCCGGCATGATTTATTTTGAAAATAAATCTATTTTACACATTCCTTCTGTCCCTCAATTTACAGGCTACAGATTGCAGTAGCCATATTTAAACTTTTCATAACATCCTTAGCTATTCCTCTACTCTAGACTAGAGTCTAGATTTCTAAGTGGAAAGGTGACCCTTCTCGTCTAATCAACATCTGCAGAGTGTTTATCTTAACCACCCATTTAACAGATCCTTAAAAGCTGGATTATTTTCGTCGTGTAACTGCGACCGTTTCTTTAAATATCCGGTGTCTCAAGACTAAACAGAGAGTGATCTGGGAAATATCAAACACGTCACTTTGGTTGGGGTGCTTCTATACGTTTTCTAAGAATCGAGAGACATGGAACAACCCCAATCCTCTTCTCATGAATAGGTTTATTTTAACTACAAATCCTTACCCTCAATAGGAGCAGTGTTGCAAGAAAAGTAACAGTTGGTATTTAATTATATTTCCATTCATTTTCGAGAAGACATGACCCACATAGGAACATTATTCCTTGATAATAATACGCCATTTTCATATATTCAAACGAAAGTTTAATTATATCAAGAGGAAATGAAGGAAACAATTATTCGGATGGATGAAAGAAATGAAACACATCCTTCATTGCCGGAAGTGAGAAAGACTCTTTTCTTGGGTCCGCAAAATGACGGTCAGTTTGAAGTTTGAAAGACAATACTGTATCAAGAGTTGTACTTGTTGTGTCCGAAATGGGACCTCCAAAGACATTGCCGAAAACATTAAGGAGGGCATACGTATAATCAGGAGCTGTCAACAAAGCAGGAAGACAGACTGGAGATGGAGGAAGAAGGGCGTACTGTTTGTTCGTAGACACAATGGTCCTCTCAGTGTTTCAACTTCGGCCACAGATGAAGGTTTCGAGTCTAAGAGCACTGAGGGCCGACAACCCGCTGTTCATGGATCCTTTCAAGTCCACCGCCGCGGCAGCGGGAGGCGCAGCACCACCAGCCTCTCCGATATATTATTACCCGAAGTCATTAATGGTAAACTGCAATTCTCCTCTTTCCCTCAGCCGACTGGATGTGCAAGGATGGGATGTGAAAGGGTGAAAGATAGAGAGGAAGAGAGAAAGATGTATAAATATGAACAGGGAGAGATGTGTTGGTCCATCCTGCGTTTGTCTCTTGGACAATACCACGCATTCGATTGTATATTGTCAACTACTACTATATACTGTATTCCGTATACTGTACAACCATATAATGTATCGACACATGGAATGGATTCCCTGCGATCCAATGATTCGGAACAAGCATGTATGTTGCATACTCTAGTCGGGCGTGGATCCCTTGGGTACGTCTTGTTCATGCGGTTCTCTACGTCCATTCGAACCTCTCGCCTCGAGAACACCTCTAACAGCTTCTGCGAGACCACAAGCAGTACAGACTTCCACGGACTTCCTTTATACCGCCAGGATCCCCCAGTGCCTGATTCCTATGATGCTGACGCTTCTATTGTCCAACCTGTGTTAAGACTTTTATTTTCCTCTCACACAAGAACATGTTCTCTCGATCTTGCCTAATCCACGAAAGCTTTTGTTACTGCAACTAAATCCATTTTACCTGGAGAAAACTACTATTGCATTTTTTGCCCCTCTTGTACCTAATTTTTAGTACACACAAAATCAGATTAAATATTTGGACATCACGAATAGATTCATAATCGTTTTAACAAACAGTTTCACTTGTCAAATTTATTCGACCAAGAAACAATAATCAAACTCGATACAAAATTAGCTGATTGGCCTGTCTCGGGATATAAAATAAATGTTGA
The DNA here is from genome assembly GCF_010883055.1 of Belonocnema kinseyi. Taxonomy (NCBI): domain Eukaryota; kingdom Metazoa; phylum Arthropoda; class Insecta; order Hymenoptera; family Cynipidae; genus Belonocnema; species Belonocnema kinseyi. Next base: position 101,083,166 of record NC_046659.1, on the reverse strand, counting down.
TAGTATTAATAACTGATTCGATTTGTTTTCTTTAATTAGCGACTGCTATTGATCACCCAGTGAATTAATTATTAACCTGCAGGCCGCAGGTGTACGATGTACACTTGTTACTAAGTTACCAGTCGGCTGCTGCTATCCTACAAACTTTTGATGCTTCTTACAAAGCCTTCGCTAGTACAATGTTACTTTGCGTCTTCACCGCTTTCGATTACTTACAATTAACGAAGGACGTATAAGGAATGCCTCCGGCGACATCTTTATTTTACAGTGTTGCTTGGATGTACAGAATGCACAGCTGCAACTGACGTTACCTGCAGTCGCGGTTAAGCCATTCGTCCTTCAAGTTACTTGGTACCCCCTCGCTTGGGTACCTTATACTTCTATAGAGTATAGTTGACACGTTGCTCGTTAATCCCCAGCTCGTTAATAGCTCAGCCAACCTCGAATGAAACGCGAGTAATTAAGTATTCAGGATCTACTTTTAGAGTCGCTATGCTCTAAAAACTCGCTTAAGCAATATTGATAAAGTCATTTCGCGCGGAAATCATTAGAAAATATATTCAGTGAACATATTTTAATAATTAAACTCGGTTCGTTAAGCGAAATAAGAATCGTTTTCTTGTTTATCGTAACTGTGACCAATGATAAATAAAATCTGGGGGTTGTAAAATTGTTTAAACTTCATAGTTGTAATCAAAAGTCCAATTATATAAATTCGAACACCTTCATTTTAGAATTAATTTTTGAATAACATATTTCCTTCTCAGACCTCAAACTTGTCATCTATCTTGTATTATTTTTAAAAGAGGGACGTTTATGAATTCTGTTTAATTTGAACGCCATTTTGAATAATTTTACGTTTGGGCGTTCTCGAAATCTTTTTAAATTAGGAAAGTTTGAAGAAGTGGAACTGTTCATTCTTTGATCAGTTTATAAGTATTGTTACTTTTAAAGGATTTACATTCTTCAAATCTCCAATTAAAGATTTTTCCGTTTTGAAGTTAAATTACATATGGTTCCTCGTGCAACTTAACCATTTCAAAATAATTAAATTAATTTAAATTTCCAATTTTTCAGTTCTTAAAATCATATTTGAAAATATTACATTTATATTAATTATTTAATTTCATATCGTTGAACTACTAATGCTTTCGCCTTGAAGCTGTACAATCCTGCATCATTTAATCCAAATTTTTCAATATAAGCTTTTAATTAGTAAACTTTTGAATAATTTAAACAATTGAATAATGAAAAATTGTCTTATAAATATTCAGTGTGGAACTTACCAACACCTTTTTCTATTTCAAGATATTTACATTTAAATATTGGATGTTTTAAATGCTTTCATCAAGGATTATTAAATTTAAGGTGTGTGTTTAAAATAAGCAAGTGAAATTATTCGCACCTGCAAAAAAATGTTGAGAAAGCTTAATACTGAACAAAGTACTAACAATTTGTCTGTATCTCAAAAGAGACACAAATGACATATAAAATTCTTTGCACAAATAGAAGCAGAGCTTTACGTGAGTGCTAGTTT
>NC_046659.1:101065980-101081619 GCF_010883055.1 Belonocnema kinseyi | reverse complement strand
CCATTGGCCAAGCTCAACTGACTTTGGTCCGTGAAGCGCCTCTGGGATGCATAAATCAAAGTCCTCCGAGACTCTGGTTTTGTTGGACTCCAGGGGCTTCGCGAAACGCGAGATTTCTAATTCAGCTAATCCTTTTCTGAGCTCTAATTACATTATCGATTCACGATGAATCGAGTATTCTCATGTACAAGTAATGCCCGTTGCTACTACTGGCTTCATATGATTTACATGAAACTGTTGTAAATATATCACAGCTGGCGAAGCCCAGCGAAGAGGAATTAATTTTAAACGCAGGTAGGTACCTGCTTGTATATACACAGAGGCGAAAGATCGCTTGTGAAACGTCACTTCTGTCAACGTAACTCGTCAACCCTGTCAATATCAGTTTCCGCTTATTGAAGCTACTGATCGATGACCGATTGCGAAGGAATGACGTTCTATTGAATGTTTTTTTTTTCAAAATTTCGCGTCCTATTTCGAAAAATTGCTATTATTTCCAATGCTGAAAGGAAAATCAATTTCTGTTCTCGTTCAATCGCACAATGTCTCTATTTCGAAATCGGAAACAATAACGGGAATCAACTTGGAGGGAATATTGACTAGAAGTTGAATTGAAGATGAATAACAGATATCACCGTTCGCCATTTTTCTCATTTATCCATTTGTCTCGACACTCTTCTGTTGTAATTGTTAAATAAAATTGCGGTACAATCTATCAGAAGAAAAAAATAATCCAATATCAGTTAAAATTGTGGAACGACGAGAGTGACGTTCACGGTTAATTCAGAATTTACGTCCTCTACGTTAATTGACACCTGCCAGTAGCAGTGATATTCTCGTCCAGCCATTTCTGTCGGTATCGAATTACCAATAAATAGACTTTGGCGCATTAAATCAAAGATTTATGCCGATTTAATTTTACGATGGTAACGAAGACACGACAAGAAGAGTGATTCGATATATATCTATCTCGTTTGAACGATCACCGCGAATCGTACCTAATTGCGAAAAGGTTCCTTTGGCTTGGTACATGAAGGAACAAATCCTGCCTCCCACCGACTCTCGTAAACGTAAGCGACGATCGATCATGCAGGCAGGAAGCTAATGCACTCGTATCTGTGGACGTTTGGTTCGCCTACGCTTCAGAAAAGCTGTAAGACCGAAAAAGTGATCGATGTCTTCTTTGTTCATGTGATGCAAATCGCAGAAAAGACCCGTCGCCTTAAAATACGTTTTATTCAAGCAAGATTTCGTTTTCAAGAATTTAAATTTTACATTATTTAAAACGAGCAGTAGGAAAATATCATTTCCTTTCATCAGGTGCATATCAGGTAGGTTGGATTGAAAGAAAAAAATATGGAATTCGCTTCAAAGTGAAAAAACTAGCCCATTCGGATTCTAACAAAATAGAATAGAATTGGAATCGATAGATATGCTGCTTGATTACTCGCGTTTGAAAAAATGTTTCGACAGTTTCTTTTTTCTAGAGTTTTAAAATTTTCTTGAGTTTCAATTTTTTACATTCCTGGAGTTCAGAAAAGTATTTTCAATTTTTCGCCGGTCATAGGCAACCATTTTCTGAGATATGATTCCTATTTAAGGTTTTTTAAACCGAAAAATGGATCGGAAAAAATGATTCTACGCAGGAATCGATTCAAAATGAATTATACTTTTATGTGATGAACGTACGCTACCTTTAAGTTTTGCAGCGATTTCGAATAACAGATTTCTTATTTTTGATCCTTCCTAATATCAGGTCTCGGATTACCGAAAGAATTTTTAAAAAGTCGGATGGATATTTGGAAGATAATACAAAAAAATCTCTATCAGGCATTCAAATGATAACACATTTTTTCTTCAGGAAGACCGAGTAACAAAATTGCATAAAACAGTATTGCGAAGAAATTCCCTAACATTAAATAGATAATTTGCACAAAATCCAGAAAGTACTGTATCTAAAAGATTTTTTTTTTCAATTCTTAAATTACATAAGCGCTATTTTTTACCATTTTATAAAATTCATGATAAAACTTATGTACACTTTCTTAAACCAGAATCGCTAGAAAATATTATTAAAACCATTCAGGCCATTTTCCGTTTTTTTATAGGCAAGCATTGATGAAAAATCTCAAAATAAATTGAAAAATGTTAAATTATAATTTCCTTAATTTGGAACTTATTTATTACTTTAAATTCTCCATTTTGATGGTTTCATGTGGGATTATTAAATTTTCGTTTAAAAATACTTAAAATCTTGCAGCTATTGAGGCTTTCCTAATGTTTTGATATACTTTTAATTATCCAACCCTGTACACTATTAATTTGATGAATTTCCATTTTCATAACACAAATATATGTAAAAGAGTTAAGGAATAATGATTTGTAGGTTACTGCTTTAAAAAGGAAACATGTATTTTTTAACTTTAGAGTGTAAGAAATTATACATACCTGAAAAAAAATTTTTTAATCTTTAGAGCAACGCACTCAGTTCTGATCATCGTAAAATAATTTTTTAAGACATTTTGTTTGATACGCGATCGCTCGCAGTATTAAAAGTGAAACTATTTTTTTTTTATAGAAAGTTGATTTACTTTGGAATCAAAAATTAACGACACAGGGAAATAACGGACTTGTCGGTGGATACATGCTTTCCAACGGTTGTACGTCTGTCTAAGATACGAAACGTATCATGTTACTGTGAGGGATCCAAGCGATGTACCCATGTTTTTTGAGAATTTCAGGAAAAGAGAAACCATCTCAAGATAACTAAGTAATCAAGCGTCAACACGGAAAAGTAGATGGGGTTATTTGTCTCAGAAATCCTCTGGAAATATAAATTTAAGTTGAGTAGAATAAGGGGGAACATTTCTAGCTGTGATTCTAACCTGTTCTACATATTGTATAAATTATATAAGATAATATAAATTAAAAATAAATATAAATTACATTAATAAAAATATATTTAAATTTGCGTTATGCTTTATCAAAATTAAATAGAGTTGGAGAATTTCAAGCTTGAGAGGACGGAGGATTTTATGTATGGATTATCGAGCGGCTTTAGTCGGCCACAATATTAAAGCTGGTCAATAAAGCAGAGTAAATAATCTAAAAAGACCTCAAAGTACGTGATGGATGCACTTCATGTGCGATATTAACAGATACCCAATGTAATATCTCTTCATTGACTAATTTCGATACTTGGCAATTTAGTATCCTCGCTATACAAAACGAGTTCAATCTTCATGAGAAAAGCAAAATAAAACAAAACTAGAAAATATTAAACGTCAGACAGATTTCTAAAAGAATTCGGATTTCAAATTTTTCTTAAATTTGAAGTCTTCTAATTTTTATCCGAAAACTTTCCGATTAATTTTATCACCTCCTCCATCGATAAAAGATTGGTCAAGTATCTTGGGGACTTTAGAGAATTTTTTATTTTTTCTTTGTATTTCATTGCCAGACAGAAAACCCGAATTATATCAATTGTGAATGTAATAATCAGTGAGTTTCCAAGATAATATTCCAAGCAATCGATTTGTTATTAATCGATTCGTGAACGGGAATCAAACAAGTGTCCTTTTCGCTCCTGCAGATGAAGTTGTACAACCGCGCGAAGTAATGGCCCTAACTTACGTATCTTCGGGTCGAGAACGGCACATATTCGAGTTGTTTCTGCCTACTTGCTTACCTCGAAAGCTTCGGAGCAAATATCGTTCCTCGAACACTGACTTGGAATCCTATACCGACGTTAAAAGAGGTACCGAGCATCGAGAACGACGCGTCGAACGAAGAATTAAGTGAGCATGGACAAGTCCCGAGCGATTCGCCCGAAGGGACGAAAACTCGAGCCATTCGTTAGACTGCTGGAAACAAGAGAGGGAGAAACCAGCCGTAAGATTCCGGCATTGTCGGTCCTTTTAGCAATGCCGAGGGAATTTGCCCGTTTCCGCTTAACTTGCGATTTGGGAGCACGTGTCCAGATTTCCGACGTTTCTATTTGAAGCTACACCTCCAAAACTACAAATATATCTGCTTCAACAATTTTAACTTTTATAAATTAATAAATCTTCCAAACAACCAGACTTCTTTCAAAGCTTTTACAATTAGTCTAAATGGAATAGTTAGCTAGATGGAGCAAATTAAGTTGAATTTGAATAAGTTTTGAGAGGTAGAAAAAATAAAGAGTGTGAAGCATTTTTTCTTCTTGGTAAACACAAATATAGATTCCTACGAAACAGCTTCACCTGGTGCCTATCGAGCTGCCACTGGTAACTAGTTAGGCAAACACACCGCTCGCTTCACGGAGAACGAGAAAATCTGTGATTCCAATTCCAGACTCCGACCTTTGGGCTTCAAAGCGTTTAATCAAAAAGAACACCGCACTGTCGCCGACTCCGAACGTTTATTGGCAAAACGTCAGCACCGCATCTCGGCACTGGCGCTGCCAACTACATATACATTCAGAGCCAACGTCGGTGTCTACAAAGGGAGGATTTGCAGAGTATACATCCATACCCCAAACCCCTTCTGCTAAACTCCCACAATATACGCTGACGCTCAATTATGCAATGCATTCTTCAAAATTCGACCATTTACAATTTATAGTAGTTCGAATTCCCAACAACCGAAAGGAGGCCTAATTTATAATTTTTGGAATTTCCATTTGCCTTAATATCTGACATAAAAAAAACAGTGGCAAATGATAATTCAAACAAATAAAAATGGGGGAAAAATGTGATTTGGTCAAATGAATTCGGTAAAATAAATATTAGGAAATCTAAAATTTGAGGAATATTCGAGAGCCTCCTCTGCAAAGTACACTTTCACTTTTAAATGTAACGTGGGAAGTTTAATTTGCTAACACATGCTACCAAAAATACGAATAATCAGTGGTTCCTAAAGGAAGTACTGGTGCCAAACGTCGTTTTCCGTGAGTTTGATAATATCTTTGCAGAAAGAGGGAAAGGGTTCGGTTTCGTCGGTTGACTGAAAAGAACAAAGAATTCGTGTGCAGATGCACCTGAGAACGATCTAATCTTATGTCAGGTTGATGGTGTTCGATGTTTGAGGGTAACAGAAGCGTGGAGCTCGCGTTATGCGTGTCTTCGTTCTACTGTGGCCGGTTTCCGTTAGCAGGGCAAGCGAAACAAAAAGAAGAAAAGAAGAGAGCTCTTCCCCTGTAATCGGGCCAGAGCGCCGAATCTGCCTGCACTATACAGGAACGGTGGCCCTCCTTACTACGAAAAGGGCCACATTTAACGCTTCCGAGGTGTTTCTCAGCTCCCACTTCTTCATTCTATCCTTATTTTTTTAGACAGAATATTTAAATAAGATCTCATTCAATATTCCTTCCAAAATTTATGAAATTTCTTTAATAAATTCAATGTAAACGAGGCTTTACTTCCGAAAGCTTTTATGGAGAAGTAATTAGGATCTCTGGAGAAAAAACGTCTGTTATTGGTGATAAAGTCTTACTTGCAAATAATCGTTAAACTGTTTCTGTAATCCGATTTGTAAGTCATGGAAGATTGCGGATTCAGTGGTATATAGGAAGCTTTACGGGCGAAAGAGATCGGGATCTCGAGACCTATGAAAGTTGGAGCACAAACGGGCATGGTGAGATTGAAAGAAATGCTTTTAGATATTTCAAGCAACCGTACACACTTAAGGGATCCGGAAAAGGGAGAGAAAAGGCCGAAAGGAGTGAAGCGGGCATCAAATAAGGGAATTAATTACTCGATTGCCTGAAAAGTTTTTTACACTGATGGCGACCGAGGGATTCTTTTCTCACTGCTACTGCAAGAACAAACCTTCCTTTGGCTCCTATCGTAGACTCCTATTGGAGCCACTTTTATACCAAATTACCCTCACGATCCTCCGGTGCGAACTTTTCGATATAAAATGAACTCTATTCAAATTGTATATCCTCACTAATTGAAAGCCAATATGAAGAGAGTCTTCCTCAGATAGTGTCAAAATTGTATTAGACACATTCTAATAATTAAATTCCCTAATGTTATTACAAAATCGATTGGTTAGCCTAATTTCGTTATTGACTAATCGAAACTTCGGTTTGCTTTTAGCATAGATCAGAAGTTACGTTGAATGGTCTTTCTCTGTCGTGTAGTGTTTGATAGAGAAGCAGAAGTTTCGAACTACGTCGGCGTGGTTTCCGTTGTTATCCCACTTGTCCGTAAACTTTTCCATCGGGTAGCTGTATTGTTGCTGCGTTGCATCAACGTTTAGCAGACTCCACGTTACGTGCTTCAATCGCTCTTATCTTAGCACGTCGATAGAGTTATCTATGTCATTCGAAACTAACAAACATGAGGGTGTTGACGCGAAGAATAGCACAACATAGAGTCCAAATCTTCTCTTTCCTCCCCGAATGTTGATTAGCCTGGAAAATCCGTGATGTGATAACGACACGTATCACTTCACAAGTTCCACAGCGAGAAGCTCCATTGTCCGGGACGTCTCGATGAGCGAAGAAGGCGCGATGGCGGCCTTTGGCAGAGAGCGTTGATTCAGAGAAATAACGTGAGAATACGAAGAGGTTCGAGTTCGCGGCGATAAGTCAGGGTCAAAAGGGCCGCGCGAGTCAAAGAAAAAAGGGTGAGAGGAGAAGATATTTGGAACGAAGGTACACAATTCGAGGTAAGAAATAACCGAGGGAGCTTATGCTCATTTCAGCAGACCATACCTGGAGCCAGCGGCAATTCCGTATCGGAGTCAAGATCGCATTGTCACCATCTTCCTTTCTTTTGCCTCCCACTTTCCTACCTTTGTCCTTTATCCCCCGCTTCTTGCTTTTTCCCTCTGTTTCGTTTATTCTTGCTTCGTTTTCTCTTTGCGAAACACCCTGACACACCGTCGCGATAGTAAATCCAGCCTAGCACAATGGTGCGCACATAAGGCTACAGGGTACTTCGCAGACCGATGCTTCTTACTCTTGCGTATGATCTTTACTTATCTGCCTACCTACCCACCTTTCAACCCACCCGTACATACCTATCGGCCAAGTATATATTCAAGGAGCGACTCCAAGCGAGAATTAATGTGCACAAGTACGTGAATAAACGGACCCGATAAAAGACTCGCACTGGTTGATAAGCCCTACTGATAGATTTGCTACCTCGGCAAAACTTGCTGATACCAGCTTGTTCGACAATTACAATTTCATCCTGGCAATTCTGACTTTAACTACCGCATCCGACAATACCTTCGCGAGTCCAGACATTGATTCTTGCCTACGATTGAAACGTATTCAAAGGAGCGTGATTAGATCCATGAGCAAATAATTTAGATGCTAACTATTGAAACGAGGTTGGTGTGCTCCAGCGAGCGTCGAAGTCGACTCTAAACCAATGCTGGATTTAATCGTGGTAAGCCGGGAAGTTCGTGTTGTCTGCTGAGCCATGAAACTCAACACCTATTGCAATCAACAGTGGTGCAGCTAGCGAAATTGGCTTAACACGGACAATATCGTTAGTTGCGTGAAGTTGGGATTCTATATCTGTACTTCGAGAAAAAGTGGGCCGAACGTTGACCTGAGTCAATGAATTCCAACTCGCTATTAACAAATTACCTACTTTCAAAAACAACCATACACTTTTATTCTCTCTCCGCGATCACAATTCTTCAACTTCTAATTCTACTTCGAATTTTCTGAGCAAACCTGTGGGCGTTCCAATTTATAAAACCATATTCTCCCACTCGACATCATTGTAGGTGACGCAGAGCAAGATTGTCCATCACCGTTCGCAACAACCTACGAAATGTTAGTCTTCACAAATTGTATTTATCAATACAGAAGTGAGTGCTCGTTCAGAATGTTGAAAGCAGGAGCAATTTAATATCCATCTTGTTCATCCACCATTCTCTGATGGACAATGACTAAAACTAATGATATTTAGCAGCAACGGAAAAACAGTTGTATATTTTTGGATGACTCTTTGCGTAGAAGGAATAAGAGAAGATGATCAATGAGTTCAGGTCAGGCATGCTCAGACTGTGTCCATTAACACGAGACTAGCTGCCTACTATATGCACAATCCTGGTTTGCGTTCAAAATCAGCGGATAAGGACGTAAACATTGTCGACTGCTTTGCAGAGAACGATAGTTGTATACAGCTGCGGGGGTTGGTTTAGCAATGTGCCGAGGAGGTTGAGAGCTCGAAGGCGGGTCGAGAAAAGGCCTGAAACTGCTAGCCGATATTTCATCCAGGGAACAAGCAAGATAACAGCGGGCACGCCCTCCCTTTACTCTCTCAGCTTGCGCAAGTTGGTTCTGCTCTTCACCGAGTGTACGGTGTGCTACTCTGCCCGCAACAGACTCACAACCATTTAAAATATTGCCACCCCAACGCCACCTAACCATTGCCACCGCTGCCAGTTCTCCAACACCGACGAAACTAGATTCTTTTCAACGAGAACAGAACTTGCCCCAAACCTTCTCTATTGACTTTTTGAACTTTTTTCTACTTTTTGTTCTTTATGTATATAACTCTGTCAAAACCAGCTAAGCCACTTTTTTTAAACTTTGCCTCTCACCTTTCTTCGGAAGACTCGAGTAACGTAGAAAAATCTATCAATCGACTTCTCTAGATATCTTTTCTTATTTACATAAACCTCGAATTTCACTATTTTGTGTAGCTTTGGGGAGTAAGGAATTTAAGACACAGTTTCGAATCAAGGGGGATCGACCACAATTCAATTTTAGGAACAAAGGCACTTGGAGAACTTGTGCCTTTGTGGGTTAAGTGAGTATCGTGAGGAGTTTTGCAAGAGGATACTTATAAACCTGCATTAGCAGATCACGACTTTATCAACGGTAGTTGCTGCTTTCAAGGAGTGACATACTCGAAAAGAACCCTTAGAGCTTAGACCAAGATGTGGTACAAGATGGAATCTCGAGTCTTGGTCAACCTCTTATCCAGAAATGCGCCTCCAGACTCTCCTCTTGGAAATCCTCGAGTCAAGTTGAACTTGAGTTTTCCATGATACTACATTTCTGAGTTTAGAAGAGCTAGAAGTGATTTTAGTAACATTTTAATAATGGTGCATTAATAATAGCTTTAATCACCTCACATGGAATTATTTGGTGAATTTTGTGATTGCTGTTGTCATTGGCAATGTTTAACACTAGAAAGCAGTCTACAGTGTCTTCTTCGTTTCTTTCGATCTTTTTCTTAGATCTTCTTATACTTGTTTCCGCTCTTACAAGCTTCGCGGCAGATATACTTACGTAATTTCGACCGAGTAGGAACGGGTTTTGTCGGAAGTGGCTGGAGCAGAGACAACTAGAGGCGAAGGGTGTAGAAGAGTGCTGTGCAGTTTCCTTGTAATTGGAGGAACTTTTTTTGCCAGGGCGTAGAAATCTCAAGAAATAACCGGCGCGAAACAGCGACGCAATATCAAGGACGCACGAACTTATGCACTTGTTGCTGCCTCCGTTGCGCTAGGCGGCTAACGTTCCTGTTGCCGGCGGTCATTTCGAGTTTCGCCCGTTTTTTTAAAGTTCTCCTTAGGGGATGAAATGAAAGAACGTACGATGTCATTAATTTCAAAATACAAAAGAGTCGGAAGCCGCTGTAAAATAACATCGAGCGATCAAATAAATAGTGAGAGCTGAGATAGAAAAAGATTATCTTTTCGCATTTCGACGCTGTGGTATTCTAGACTACTTTCATCTTCAGTTCCTATCAAATAAAAACAGAAATGGAAATTGGGGATTTCATTTAGCAATTTCCCAATAAATCCACTTTTATAGGTATTTGTAACTACTAAATCAGTATGTTTTATGTTCTCGGAAGGGAAACATTAATTAAAGCCAGATTAATTCAATCATAATGTCAATTCAATATATTGTTGAGGATTATTACGACAGTTGGTTGTAGCTTCGTATGGGATGGTTTTTATCATTTTTTGCTGTCATTGTGAATTCTTGACTCCTTCTTCGATAACTAGAGGTACATACTGCTCCCTCGAGTTTTTGCTCGCCCTGGGTCACAAACCGAAACGATTCCCTTTCAGCAAACGATTTTCACGGTCTCACGCCCTCAGTCGTGTAGGTAAGACGGCTCTTCGGCCGTGACGCGTGTCGCAGGTGAACATGAATGTGTAGGACAGTTGCACGCTTCTAAACCTTTGTTAAGAATAAAAAAACGATCTTTCAACAATCGTATGGGAAAAAGTGATAGTGCAGTGAATCAATTTTACATTACAAATAACAATTCTCGAGAATTTTTTTAATAACAAAACAAAATAGATGAAACCGAATCAGAACCAGATTAATTTTGACACGCCTAGCATAAACTTGATTATTAGCTATCTTTTGATATGATTTCGTTGCGGTGGTTGTAAAACGTGCTACAGTCGCTCTTTGGATTGTAAGTTATCCGATTAGGCGTGACATCCGTGCGAGCTACTTTCGTACTTCTTATGGTACATAACGAATTTACGTATGGATCTTAGCATTGGGAGTGGTTTTAAGCTGACGGAGTCGTTTAATCTAGAGGACAGGACTTTTTTCGTTTGGAAATTCGTCACGGCAAATACACAACAAGTTCGAGTTACCTGTGGCAATCGAAGTGCGACAAGCATGGCCCGCCAGTTACGTACATCCGAGTACAACATGATCGGAACACCGACCTTCGAAGTCGCTGCTTCCATAATTCTGGGTGAGTCTGGTGTCGTGCGGCCATATCGGACAGGGTCCAATCAAAAGAAAAAAGAGCCCAGGGACGGCGACGTTTTATCTTATGGACAGCGTAGTGCACTTTCAGAGCCGCAGATAACCGTGCCGCACTGACCGTTATATTACAGGGATATAATTATTATTTGTGCCTCTTTTTTTCGAGCCCCTCTGTTTATCGAGACGAGAGTGGTCTCGGTTCGGACGGGACATCCGTAACTAATGACCCTGATAGTCGACCCGCTGGCTCTTTCCTTCTCTCACCATCTCCTCACATTCTTTCTCTACTGTCTCACTTGTTCTCATTCTCTTTCACCCTACCTGTTTCGACCCATCCTGCTCCCTCCTTTTATCTTCTTCATTCTCTCCGGCCTATTCACTCAGTCAGTCAGGGTCCTCGAAGGATAAGAGTCTTCGAAATATCCCGACTCGAATCATTTTCCTTTCAATTCAATAAAAATCGAAGACCTCATCAGATCGTCTTATTACTTATCCCTTCTCTTCTATTCCATACATCATCGCTTCCTCAAACATCAACGATCACTCAACTAACTTGTTATACATTCTGATGCTACACTTTTGATCTCCATTCTACCATTTTTAATGTTTACTGGTTTTAATATCTACCAGTTTAAATTTCTTCTGAATCGATACCTCTTGACAAGACCTTGTTGACAACTTCTTTCATGAAGAGCTGTATTACAATAATTACCACTAGACTCACTAAATTTAAAACCCTTTTAAATTTTAAACCAATTTTAAACAATTCTCTCATTAAAATTGCTGGCAAACAATTGATTCCAAACCCTCTATCGTGATTTGTAATATTATCTGAATCCCTTACTTGTCCACATTCGATATTCTCTTCGTATTTTGTGCACGTTCTGCGTCTCATATTCCATTTGACATTTTTGATGGATACGTTCATGTTCAGAATATACTCTCTATAATTTAGTATTATTTTACCAAAAGTCGAGTCCACTATCCATTAATAATGGCACGTTACAACGCCAAAAGTGACGTTTGTTTTTGAGAACAATAGATTTCAATCCCGAGCGTAATGAAAGAAAGAAAATTGCTTATCAAAGTGGGGAATGATGTTTCGAGATAAAGAGTCAATACGTGTCGCACCGGGTTGAGGTTCTAGCCGCAAAGAATTGCAGTCCCTCCTTTTTCTCTGGAATACAATCCATGCATACAAAGGTCTCAAAAACAGGGCACGTTCGTTCATTCGATGAGAAAGAACAGCATTTCCAAGAAAGACACCGGATACACGATTCCACGTGTAATTGAAGAGTAATAATTAAATACTCGATTTTTTCGCAACCAACGGCAGAATTTCGCATTCTTTATTCTGAATTGGAACAACAAGATTTTATGGTAAGTTAAATTCTTTATGAGAAGGAAAATCTAAAGTCTAAAACTTATGATTTCAAAGAAAACTTTATTGGGTCTGTTTATTTAACTTGAGCTACTTTTCATTCACTAGTGAAGGGAAATTGGAAGAAGGTTTTGAGCAGAAGTGGAAATCGAGTTGTGCATTGCATTCTTCTTGGAAGGCTTTGCAAATTCAATTTGACGAAAAAGCGTCATTTGAAAACATCTAGAGTCTAGACGTTTCAGTGTTCGATACTAGCAGGTTTATGTACAAGCCTTCGTCGACTTAAGTTCTAAACCTTTCAAGAGTTTCCAAATCCGGCGAAGCTGTCTCTGTTCAAGAGCGTATTTACGGGATAATCTTTCCTGGAGCACGTGATTGGTATGGAAAAAGTACGATCACTTGAATCAGCAGAATGGTAGACATCGAAGATCAAATTGTTTGGAGTGGATGGTACTCTGCTACCTAAGCTGGAATCTTCCGACTTCAGAATATAATTCCTGCTAATATTCACTTTTGCGATTAAACAAAAATCAGAAAGAGATTGATTACTTCAGATCATGATTGCAATCACACGAAAGAGAGGGACTTCGAAGAGATTGTAAACTTGGTTTGGAAATACTTGGCAGGTACAAGACGATGGTTTCAGCATCGATCCGAAGCAGACCATTGATTATACGAATGTGCCCAGAGACGCCCAGTGATTTGCATACAGCGATTAGGTTCCAGCGCTTGCATTAGACGTATAGTTCGGGGCATTCGGACGTGCCAGTTCGATAACGCTTATTCAACCCTTTCCATGCACTGACTGTGAAAAAGAATCTCCAAACTCACTTTACCTTCTGCTTCCCGAATAATAAAGCTTCATCGATATTACGTGGAATTTGAAATTATCCGATGCTAGGAATATAATACTGCATTTCGTTGAGATTGTTCCAAGTAGTAGATCGTTAGAAGTCACGGCATGAGATGAATTTATATTTTGCAATTTGATGCAGAGAATGTGGGACGTAAGGAATTGGAGAAGAAGTACTTGCAATTATTAGATAAATTCAAGATCCCAGATGGCCTCTAGTGCCAGAAAAGATTAAGATACAATGATGTACAACATCAACAATAACATCTCTGGCATAGATACCGAGTTGAATCCTTCTAACAGGAAGAGTGAACTCTATTACTATTCTGTAATGAATCTCTTTAACATTATCTGTTATTAGTACTTCGTTATAAGAAGAAGGTCATAGTGATTTAAAAGCTGGAGGAAATCATCGTTACATAATTGTAATTGCAGAATTCATTGAATATTCTAGGTTTTGAAACCAAATTTGATTTCATTATTATTGATTATTAAGAACCATTTGATATCTTTTTAAACGTTAAAATTTGGTTAGACGCCTATGGATCTAATATGAAATTTAATAACTATGAACATCTGCAATCGCGAATCCACAAGCACAACTGGAAAAAGATGTTTTATTTCTTGAAACATTTCATCAGCAACTTAATTTATCACCTAGTAATAGTTAACTCCTCCAGTTAAGAAGATTCTACTCAGTATCTTCAACAAAGATATTATGGATGTTGTACATAACTGCCCCTAATTCTGGTTTGGATTCGCGCTTTGGAATCCCGAATCCGTAGATTCTTGAGAAAGATAAGGGTGGCATGGGTCTTCTCGTGCACTCGCAGTCATAACGGCCTCCGTGAAATACGCAAATGCCGAGTAACTCGTAAAGGCAACCAACCGCGAACTAAGCTCGCCAATAGTTCCACCCGTAATCCAGGAGAGGACCGCCACGAAGCAACCTCTGCGTCCTCTTTGCCCTTTCTAGTGCTCTGTGTTGGCTCATTCCACTCGCTTCATCTATCTCATTCTTGCATCCGACTCTTCTTCCTTGTCGTTACATGCGACTACATCTCGGAGATGCCCGATGCTCGTGGCAATGCATTTCACTCCGCAAAGAGCGAAATAAGTGGCTTCGAGGATTCTGCCGTAGACACCAGGGGTGCATAAACTTTTCGTGTCGCGGCCATTTACTTTTCACTCTTGACGTAATACGTAATTCAAAGGAGGCATCCAGCTTATTCAGAAGTGTATTTTTCAAATCGACAATCTCTTCCCCAATGAGGGAATTATTCAGAGCAGTAAAAGATTCTGCCTCAAAGGGCGCCTTTTACATTTAACTCAATGATTTTTATGGTCCATAATAAGAAAATTCCTAATAGCCTTGTATTAAATTGAAGGACATCAAGCAGAAAAATGGAGGATAAATTAACAAAAAAAAATCTATTTTTTTATAATTTTTTCTAAGTGCAAAGGTTCTATTACGCTTAACTTTTCCAGGTATGAAATTAATCGGTCTTGCTGCAACCTGGATATACAGCGCCTCTGTATTTGCGAGCACTGCTCGGTTCCACGGCATTTTTATATTATAAATAAAGACAGTGATGGATTCTGAAATGTCTACATCCATCAAACTTTCTTTCTCTCCAGTATAAATTGAACTCATCAAAGAAAAAATCGATACAGTTTGTCCGCTTTATAAAAGGATGAAACTGACATCTTCAGTATTAACTAGGAAACTGTCAAGTTATTGGCATGGACACGAAGAGAAGCAGGAAAATCGAGCATAGAGTACCGTCAAAAAAGTTCGCTGAAACCTCTAACTCTTCCACCCTGTTTTTAGTATTATTTATAAAGAACGCCAGCTTAAATATGTTATTACGCGCTCATTCATTATAATCCTCCTAGCTTTGCACAAATTATGCAAGAATTCTAAGGGGTTGTGTCATTTTGAATGGATTATAGAATCTTAGGGAGCTTGTTCATAAAAACGTGACTACACATTCCATTAACGCGACTACACTTTTCTCTTTGTGAACTTTGACGGGTGCAAAATACACACTGAATATTCCTTCATAAAAGACAGTTTGACGTTGTATAAGGTGAGATGAATTTTGCATAATATGGCATCATAAATTTGGCATAATAAATTGTGTCATGCACAAATGTTTGCAGTAAAAAAACTTGATGAATTATTTGGATCCATCGATTCCTGACCTTGTGGAAGCCCGGCTCAAGGGCCATCTTTGGGAAGATTAAGAAGAAGTATTGCCATGTGAGTTAACGCGTTGGTGATCGTGGAACAGATTAGCCAGCCAGTTTGACCAGAGCAGAAAAGAACCGCAGCCTTTATCTGTTTACCTTGTAACCCTTTTGCGTTTGCGGAACTTGGCTCACGAAATGAACGCGATTGAGACAACTCGCGACTCCGGATTGAGATAGAATCTCAGCAACTTTGCTGGTGAACGATTGGCTCCCGTATCAGACTTTTAAGACAAAATGAAAGTATCTACCTTAAGATAATACTTTAAACGCCACTTTCAACATTGCCGATTTATTTCCCACTTCAATTTTTCGAAATATCGCAATGTTTATTTTGTCCTTGGAAGTTGGGGCCTTTAACCTGTCTCAGAGGATAAGGTCAGAGAAACGAGCTCGGTACGGGAACTCGCGATGCTCGCATTGTTAGGACATGGGGTGTATCTCGATGACGAAGTGCGT
>NC_046659.1:101063677-101065880 GCF_010883055.1 Belonocnema kinseyi | reverse complement strand
AAATAATGATTTCTAAAATAAAATTCTTCTTAATCAGGTTTTTTTTAGTATTTTGACGTATTTTTGCAATCTCTAATAATAAAAATACAAATAATAATTAAACTTGGGCTTATTAGATACCGAATTCGATTACCTTTCTCAATGTTAGGAAGAAAAAGTTTCATGATAATTTTCTGCCGTTGGTGTATGATTCCTAAATAAGATTATTTCTTTCGATAACGAATGAAATTTTAAATTTTCTATGTAGAGAATTAATTGAGACTATATTTAAATAAGCTATTATAACCTTAAGTATATTTTTTTATTAAATAAGCTTCCTTAAAAAAATAAAAATTGTGACAATTATCAAATGCATTTTTTCGGTGGATTTTACAAATCAATTTAAAGATACCAATTTGAAATTATTCAAATGTACATATTAAAAAAATAAAATAAAAATTACCAAGAACTGATCGTATAAATTAATTTAAAACTCTATCCGACAGCTGTAAATGTTTTACTAATTCAAAAATATTTAAATAAAATTTGAAAACTGGGAAAAATGAGTGTAGTGAACAAGAAATATGTAATATACTTTCTCTACAACATTATATTTGCTCTCTTTCCCTTACATTTAACTGCTTGCAATTTCCTGTTATATACACTCTTTTTTTCATACAGCCTCGAGGATATAGCCCCACATTTTTCCTGAAAATTTTAGTAATAAAAATAGAAATATGAATTAAAATGAATTTTTATGTGTGAATTTTAGAGGGAATGTAATATATTGAAAGGGTATAAACGGATGGTTGCAGAAAAAAAATTTCCCTGAAAAGAGAGTTTCGCACTTTTCCAGTCGTAAACCGAATGCTCGGAAGAACAGTGGTGTATTTTGTCATAGCGTTCCCCGCAGCCTAGCCAGGAACAGCTTCCATGTATCACGTGTGCAGTTTTCTTTTCCTGCCTCGCCAGCACCGAGTTTCAAAGATACTTAGGTACAACGCAATGCAGCTGCACAGCGCCGCGCCACGCCAGGTCTTACGATCGCTTTATCTCTTTGTCGCTTAAATCGCAGTCCTCTTAGCAGTAGCTGCTTCTCAAGGCCTCGTACGTATTTCTTCACCGATTGGTTGTAATTTGCAACTTACGGGTACGTTTCCATCCCGAGAATCTATTTTCGATCGCTTAAAACTTCCTTTAAATAATGTTCGACTAAAAAAATCCCTTCTATCTACTTGCTGTTGATTGATATATTCCACAGGATATTTTAAATAATTTGTTTTGCATTAACTCAGTTGCCAACGAGGTAAAATAGAGGGGTGTCATTTTTTTAATTGGTAAGAGGCCAGAAATTGTGTTAATTAAAGTCAGCCTGGTTATCAGCATGTATTGTGCTGATAATTTTAGCAATTAATATTTTGAAATCCGGTATGTTTTATCATCACCCTATCCTAATGAAGCTTTTTTTTTCAATTTTGTTGCAGGTATGTATCCTTTCTTACACTCAGGAGTTACCAGAAGCTTGTCCCCTTTTCAAGATGGTAACGTACACTGTTAGGTTTTCTTCTCTTTTTATATACACCTTTAAAGCAAAGTAACTGCGAAATTTTCGTTTTTTCAATAAGCTTTGTGTTCATAATGGGAATTGCGTGGGCACATATTTACAATCGCTTACACTGTCACTGAAACCGTTTTCGTGTTGAACGATTCGTTATACTTCGCTTCCGACGCAACGTTAAATCCTTCAGGTTCCGCGATTTATTTCGGATTAAACGGGACCTAGAGTGCAACTCATGATCGCTTTGGAACATCCTCTGCGCGAGCTTAACCCTGATTAACAAAACCGCTTGGTCATCCGTATCTCCAGAAGTGTCCCCCGTATCTGTGACGTTAACCCTGGGAACATTGACTCTTGCGGCTTTGAGTAGCATTTACTTCAAGCATATCATGACATTTTTTTTATCGTCTATAATGGATTTAAAGCATAAAACTTCGAATATTCATTTTATGCGAATGCTGCTTTCGAAATCAGCACTCTGAATAATCGCACACTCAACCGTAAATGCATTACAGTCCCGGACATAAATCCGCGAAATCGTGAAGTCGCGTTTACCGAATCGTTTCGCGAATCACAGAGGTTTAATACCCAGTGATCTATCCGAGATAGGAGGCTCACGTGCGTTGATACTGGCCATGTAACTACGTTACGTACATTATATCATGT
>NC_046659.1:101037104-101063577 GCF_010883055.1 Belonocnema kinseyi | reverse complement strand
GTATTATAACCAGTTGGATTAGTCGAGACAGGCTTTGAATTAGTAATTACCGACGATCTTCAAAAGGGAAAATTATAGACAATTCATCTGGGAAGATAATTCATTTTAGCGTGTTATAGCGCAATCTAACCAGACCTGATCCAGCCACTTTTCTTATTTCGCTTTCCTGGTATCGGCACCACTCGTTGAGAAAGCGAGTTTCGCGAGAGTTTGATTAGTCGAAGAAGATCAAACGGGGAAACCCAGTATCTATATATATTGTCAGAGTTTCGAAAACTCGGGGATGCCTCGATCGGCTGTGAAGCAAACTTTCTTGCGGGGTTTGTTCTACCCACGTAAGATTCCTTGGCCGCGAGAGGAAATCGCAAAGCCGAAATTAAGGCGAAAATCGATTTTCCACGGAGTCTCCAATCTCAAGTTTTATGGAGTCAAGGTAACGCTTTGAAGGCAGGAATTAATGGAAGGGACGCTAAAGTTTCTTTCGCCTTCAACCAATTTTCATCGGTCCTTTCTCTTTCGGCATTCGCGTACCGGAATTTTGTTTATCTTGGATACTACGAGATAACAGAATGAGACAAAATGAGCAATACCCTAACAGAAGCTAATATTCATTCTTATCAATATCAATTATTATTCCACGCAATGAAATTTCTTTGGGTCATGAAAAAAAAGTATACAAAATATTTTTTTATTTTTTTAGCAAAGGTACTTAGGACTGGAAGGGTACAAACAATCGATTACTCTTCCCTGGACTTGTTTGACATATGCGCTACTAGAAAAGAAAATACTTGGTGATTCGAAGTGAGAACAATCTTAAAGTGTCGTTAGGAAGTCATCCATTATGCGGCAACGGCAGTCGTAAGTCCAGGCCGCGAATCTTCAACGAACCTACAGCGGACACGCCTCACCCACACTTTTCCTTTTACTTTCCATACGTTTTACTCCTTTATTTTCCTGCTTCGTCTTCTTTTTCTTCCTCATCTTCTTCGGAAGAGCTTAAAGAGTCCGAAACACCAGGAATACTGTCGATTTAAGAGTACTTTACGAAAACTTTCAAGCACCGAGGGTGAGAAATATACATTATACATCTTTGATTTGAATATTACTATTTTATTTTATGAATGTTAAAATGATATTTCCAAAACTAGTCGGAATTATGGCGTTAATTTTTATGCCAGATTAAAAAGTGAAATGATGTCAAACTGCAACCACCGCAAAGTCTTTGAGAGGCTGAGTATATCGAGTATCCATTTTGTTTTGATGAAAAAAGCAAAAGCCTCTGGGGACGGTTCGAGTAATTCAACCAGCGATAAATAAATGCACAGTGATAAAATTTGTTTTCATCATCGCTGAAACCACGATCAGGCCGCGGTAGTTGATGCACAGAATTATCCCAACATATAGCCAATTTCAACTGAATTTAGTGCCGATTCGCATTTTATTTAAAACAGATACACAATCTGTTACGCAATGTTGATGTCGTATACAGAGCACATTTTAATTGGTGAAAATGTTCAAATTGAGCTTTCCTATTCTGGTTTTTTATTTTAGTAAATCTGCGAATTCAATACTCGGGTCTGCTAATTTGCCAATTAACTTTATACAATTTTAATTTTTCGACAAAAAGTAAACTCGTTCGTAACAAAGTTTTAATTACATCAAGAATGTAATTTGAAAATATCAGATAATTTCGAAATCGAGAATAGAAGGCAAGCGATAAATAATCCGTGAACATTTTCATTACACAATTATGAAGATAATAATGACGGACTGATCGTCCTCCTTTCGAAATTGTAATGTATGTCTAAGGCTCTCGAGACGATTGTGTTCTGCAAAGACGCGTAAGGCTTTCAATTAGGAAAAATTGTTTCTCTATTATTAAGCGCTGTATTTAAACACGATAAGGTTGCAATTACATGCCTTTCTCTTCTTGCCTGGAGCACTTTTGCGCTCTCTGTACTATAGTCTATACAACACTCGTCAACGGCTTTCAAGAAGTTCGAAGAGCGATTATACAGGAACTGATTGCACGTCCTCGACTCAATGGTATTAGTTCCTAGAGTCTCTTAGTTCTTATAAAACATATTCAAAAGCTTACAAATATTCCTTGCTACAGAAGTCTGGTTTGAAAATTCCATGCCCTTCCCAAGCTTTTTCGTGGCCTGCACTCTATAGCAATAAAATGAATCTTATTGATTTTATGTTAGGGAAGATACATCTAAATACCAGTTATATAATTTGAGAAGAATTTGAATGTGGGAGTATAGGTGCGTGCAAATCATCCAGACTTGTATAATACAAAGCAAAGTGCAGTGCATTAGCCCCTTGAATCAAGGAAGATCCAACCGCACCCAACCCACGCAACTCAACTCAGAATTTGAGATTACGTGCAATCTCAATACCTCGTTTCTTTTAATCTTCAGCAAAGTGACAATTTTTGGCATAAATGTACTTTTAACACTGGTCATAGAACATTAAATGCCCCACCATAACCATATTCTATCAAAACAACAACGTAAAGCTTTATGTCCAAAACGAGTTTACGATCAACGCAGAGATTGAGATTTTACAGCCAGGCTGTCCTGAAGTTGAGATAAGCAGTTTGGTTTTAAATTCTTACCACGTACTGGGGGATAAAAAGGAGTCTCACTTTTTAAGCTTAAAACGACTTTCTTACTTTTCAAATCATTCTTGTCCCTTTTCACTCGAATCCTTAATTCCTTTTCACGTAATTTTCTTACGCTCGATTTTTCAATTGAGGTATATTCATTATGAAGATTCTCTGGGGGCGAGACTCTAGCGGAATATTGCAGTTGCAATCTTTATATTAACGGGAATTAAAATCTTGTAAGAAGATATAATGTTCAGTGATTCGGAAATAATCGATGATAAGAGGAGTTAGCAAAGTACAAGTTTGCAGAAAACTCGTTAGTCCTATCAGAAATTCTATATTTGGGACATTCGAATGGAAGGGGTGCCTTCTCATTTGCATAGGTACGCCTTTAGCGAGCGTGCATGGTAGGTACACGCCCTTGTATAATATCTCTATATGCATAATGTATAATTCACACCCTTTTGACGTTTCGGAAAATCACAGGACCTTCAGATCGTCAGACTTTCCTTCTTAACGCTTTTCAACGTTTAATCGATTTAGAAGATTTAATTGAACCTTTCACGCTCCAGGAAGTCTCCTGGGCTTCGCAAATGATTGATTACGACATTGATCCTATTTTTTCCGGTCAAATTTCTTATATCACCCTAAGCGACACTGAAAGTCAATCAAAACCTGTTGAATTCAATTAGCAGAGTTGATTCCCTGTCAGCTGATAAGAACCTCTAACTTTTGTAAATTTCCTGACTCTTTTAATAATAAAATCCAAAATTATTTGATTAAAGACTTAAATCGTCCTCAAATTTCATTCTAAATATCCTAGACCTATTTTTAAGTGGGAAAATTATATTCAAAGTCCGGTCGGAAGATGACATTTTTTTAATGAGACACACGAGACAAGTGCGCTGCTTCCGCTCGCGATTTAATTAGCGGTCGACTACGACTGAAAGAAGCGAGTGACTCGCAGGTGGGGTCCTCTCTCTTTCGAGGCAAAGCCGGAGAACCACGCTTGCATTTTTTAGAAGTCGTTTCAGCGCTTGAAATGGTCGTCTCTTGAATTATGCGCGTTTCTCTGCCACTCCACGACACGAGGGAATCGTCCAAGACGTAATGGTAGTGAATTTTTGCAAAATTAAAATGTGATCGCTTAACAACGCCACATTTCCAGACTCCAAAATTTACACGTCTTTCTCGCTGTCCCGAACCTAGTGTCGAGATTACTTAGCAAGAATATGCACGCCAAGATGGGGCAAGATGGGACCTTTTATAATTATCCAAAATTTTGCTCAAGTAAATCTCAACTTTCACAATCGTCTCACAAAAGACTTCATTCAAAACTCGTGAGTTAATAAAAGTATTAAATTTCAGGACATGTCTAACTTTGTTTGAATTTTCCCGAAAATAATTCATCTTCAACTTTTGGGTCAGGATTTTAAGTGCAAAATGAGGTGCATTGAGGAGGAAACGAACCTTAAATTAGACCAACTTTATTAAAACTTCTCTGAAAAGTTCCCTATTTTTGACCCAATTGAAGAACCAAGACCTGTCTTACACATTTTGCGTTCGTCCAAAAGCCAATTAATTTCCTTCACTCTCGTTCTACAATGAGTTTTATATCCAATTATTTAAAATTGATTAAATTCCACCTAATGCTTCAATCGAAAACAAACTTGTAGGATATAAATTCAATCTCATATTAATTAGAGCAAATTCCGATATATGCATGGGTAAATGTATTTGATAATTTTACCTATTTTCTGATTCGTAATTAATTATCAAGCTAGCATGGTAATCGCGGTATTTATTTATATCGAACTGAATTTTAATTGAATTTTGCATCAATTATACGATTCTGAAAGATAAACAAACCCACTAAAACTAAAGGTTTATATAAATAATATTTTTAGATGGAATTGCATGTTCTTCACTCACTGAGAATGACTTTTTGCAGGAACAAACATATTCTGGCAAAATAAGTCATGGTCGACAGGAATGCAGATTTGGCTTTTGCCATAATCAAGACAGTAAAATCTACACACGATTACTGATTTACAGTTATATTATAGGTACGCTGCAAATGACATTCAAAACAATTGATACAGAACAATAAAGTCCCAATTTAATTTTCATCACTTTGTCTTGTTTGCCAACAAGAGGTAATTTGATTATTAAATCAGAACTAGTTTTCTAGTTAGAAATGCGCGTTTGAATAGTCCCAATCAAAATCCAATCTGTTCATAAAATAACCATTAAAATCAAGATAAAAATGTTTTCGTAGAATGAATGTGTGAACTCAAATGAATACAAAGAATTCAAAAGAATTCAGAAACATGTGTATACGTGCAAAAGATGTGCGTTAATATCTATACCTCATAGGACATAGGCGATACTATTTTGTCTTTAATTACCTAGGTTTTAAAATCCCTTTTTCTATATGATTGTGACAAAAATGAATTATTAATTGAGCATTTGAAATATTCTATTTCTGACTTTTTGTGAAACTTTGTTTAAACTTCTTATCAAGACAGGAAGTATATTGAAGAGCTAGAACCGATTTCTGTTTTTTAATCTCATTCATTTAATTAAACTCAGATTCCTGAAGCAATCGTTTGCTAAGATGGCAAAGTGAGCGGTGGTCAATTCTGCTTACTGTTGAGGGCCACCACGGCACATATCAGCCCACGGGTACATGCCTGACTTTATTTCGTTTTTACAGTAGTATCCTAAATGTATTTCTGTGTTTCGATTAATGAGACAGCGATAAAGCAAACAGGGGAACTGGCCAAGGCAGTCTTGTATGAACGCGTTTGAACATAGAGATAGAAGAGAATGAAGAAGTGAGAGGAAGGAAGAGGAACAAAGATAGGTTCGTTCTTGCGGTTTAGTAGGCACTCTTTCCGACAAGCACTGGTTCCCGATCAACGCGAGCCCAGCGGTAGGTAGGAAGGAAGGTATACGTAATTGCAATATCATTAATTAACTATAGGTCCGCCATGGTGGTTCGTTGCGCGACACTTTTTATCAGTCGCTCACGAATGGTCAGAGCAGGAGCCAGGGAGAGCAAGTCCTGCAAGGCTCTCCCGTCCGACTGGTCGGCCAGTTCCTCTTATCTCTCCAAAGATTCCTCGGCTTTAATTGCGCTAGTCATTCGTCCTTCTCCCTACACCCCATCCTGCCCTCGACTATCTCCTATGATCCCCACGCTTTCGACGATGGGAACCGAGTAATCGACTCGCAAGCTACTTACAGAATTTCATCTCTCCAACTTCTTATATCTTAATAGCACCAGTAGATTTCAAAAAATCCCACAAGACTATTGAAAACATCAGCACCGAATAAATAACTAAAATCTTCCTTCGGCAAAGATATCAGTTCCAATGGAATTAAATTGATGATAAAAAAAAAAACAAAAAAAGGTCGACGCTTTCCTTGCTTGTGTGTGTATTTTTAAGTTTTCTTGTGCGAGGTTAATCATATCGTTTATTGTTTTATTTATCTTAAATGATTAATTTGAATATGAGAGAATTGCGAAATAAGAACTAGAATCCGAATCCGGGAAAGAAGACTGGAATCGGCAAGAGCAAGGTGGATGGGAAGAGGTTTCTCTATGGAATTGCGCGTCCAGCGTCGTGATCTTCGTCCCAGGGTGGTACTCTATTTCGTTCTATCGATCAGAGTACATGCTCCCATGCAAACACACACGACGCATAGCGAATACGATGAAACCGGCAGTATCTGCGATCATTGTAGCAGTAACAACGACAGTTAATGTCCGAGGCCCCGTGGCTGGGCACTTCGTAACCCAATGAACAGATACAATCGGAACATGGATTAACTACAATATAGACCTCGTGGGTCTATAGCACCGAGTCCCAGCTCAGTCGACACGAATGACCGTGTCGGCACTGAAAATTGTCCAAATCCTTCCGAGTGGAATCCATCGATCCCCCATTTACACGTGACTTGTTCCGATGTGTAACAAAGTCGGATTAACGCTGGGAGAGCGAAACGTGGCCAACGGATAGTTTCGGTCAAGTGCAGCATCCGCTTCATCGGATTTCCGATCATTTTGTCGTACTCGAGCCAGAAGATTGGCATTGCCTCGTTAACCGAAATTAAGGATTTAGAGGACTTTCTAATTAAAGTAAAAAAGTCTCTAAAAGAAAATTAAACCTTTACATGGATTCAGTAATAATCAGCTTGAAGAATCAAAATGAAAAATTCTGTTTTACTCAGAAATAAGAATACAAAATCTAGTTCTGTTTTTGGAGTGTGAGGGTGTGTTTTCTGTGAGATGAATCGAAGGACATTTCAAGAATTTAGGTGGGCCAAAGCCGTTATCTGTAAAGACCCCATTAGAGAACATGAGAGACACCGAATGACATTCATGGATAGCAGACGGCGCCTAGTCATCCTTTTGGACGAGTTATTATCTCAGGAATACCTGTCTTTCCAACCTCCCTCAGTAACGTAATCTCGTGTTTATACCCAAATAGATACTGTAATAACCAAGGGTTTCGTCAAGATGCTTCTACGCTTGTTTCCAGTTCCGTCGTAAATAAATGGCAGGTACTGTGCATTCGGTATTTCGAGAATTCCTTTACACTGGTTTATGCAGTTCGTTTAATGGATGCAGATAATTTGTATTATGCCAACGTCTCTGTGGATATAGTACGCGCAGGTATTCTACTGGAGACGTCCACACCGGGAAATTCACTGAAAAATTATCTACCGCTGTTATCAAGAAATTATTCACCGAACGTAAATATTAATTCAACATCATCCTTAAATTAAATATACATTAATTCAATCAAAAACTTCTAGAAATATAATTTAAAGGAAATTGTAGTTTTGGTTATCTAAAAAGATGTTTAAACGTAGCGAAAACTAGTTCTTAGACATAAAATATTTTCATGTCCATAAACGAGTAGTGCTTTCGAGATTACGGGCATAACACGGTGTCAAATTTTACATCCGTTGATATACGATCATATCTGATTCGAAATTATGCAGTATAAATAGTTTTTATTCGCAAGGGCAGAACTCTTAGATGTTCGCTCTTTCTAGTTGAGATCTGCACTTTCGTACTGTTTACAAAGTTTTATGATACCTAGTTAGTTTCTCGTTGAAACGGACCATACGAGGAGTCAACGGTGCCATAGCAAGCTCTTGCAGTTTAAGAAACGAGCATGCTTTAAACGCGCTTATGATCTACTCGCTTCCCACTAACAAAGATGAACTTTCGTTTTAGTACTGCTTTTTACTCCCAACCAGCGAAGGCAGATACTCAATTCTCTCCACACACTTAACGCGATATTTTCTCGAGTTTCTCTCTTCTCTTCCACGAAAATTTACTCCATACTAGAGACGAAATGTGGCAAACAATCAAGTCGAAATGCTACTCAAGCAAGAGGAAATAGCTCTGAAAATATTTGCTGAAGCAGGAGAAATACCATGAAAATAGGAAAAGCTCTAAATTATGCTATTTAGTATACTTCTATGATTTTTCAGGTTTTCCCGGTTCAGTATAAATAAGTATTATCTTTGAATAAGAAATTCATAATAGAAATCGTGGAACCGCCCCTTTTCCCGGTCATAAAAATGCATCCAAGGTGAAGTAAATTGCCATACTGAAACGTGACGTAAGTTTAATATTCAAATAAAGTTTTTTTCTAGGCGCATACATGAATTTCAAGCTCGCCAAAGTTTCGCCGTTGGTGGACGTTTGCATGGAAAGTTAGAGGGGATCGATGTAGGTCGTTTCTTTCCAGGAGTAAATCCTACTTGAAGGTGCGGTGAACACGGCGCTTGCGAGGCTAAGTTTACCCTGTGTGCTCCACCCTAAGATCGCAGCGGATGTTATTTCTCGAATTGTTTTTGCATCTCTGGAGAGATCGTCAGCAGATAAGGTACATGGGTACACGGTTTGGAGGCTGCGAGGAGCGAGAGCGTTTATGCATATCTTGAGAACCGATTATCGTTACTACAATCGTACTGGGAGCTATTGCTACCTTCCCTCTTTTTTACATTCACCAATCTGCGCTGCACGCCTATTTTTGGAAATTGCCTCAATATCCGACGATTTATTCTTTAAGGAAAAGCTAAACCCGAAGGGGAGACAAAGTGCTGATTTTTAAGACTCTTGGGGGAATTGCGGTCTGATTCTAACCGCAATTTTTATTAGGTGCTTTTCCCACCCCAACGTAAGAAAAGAAAAGGGAAATAGGAGAAGATATAAATATTTTCCATTTAATTTAAATTGCTAGATACTAGATAGTGAACAAATCGTGTTTTGAATTGCATTGGCGATTGGAAGCAATTTCCTTGGGAGGAAATAAATTCTTTCATAGGTTTACATTCAAATAGGCCATTTGTCTGAATCTGGTATGGAAAAGCCAAATTTATGCATGCAGGTTTATTTAAGAGATCGTCTTTAATTAGACTTTTGATGAAGAATAGGTCTGGTCTTCGATTACAGTGCGGGAAAGGTAAAATAATGCACGTCGCGAGACGTTCGAGGCGAAGACTTGAAAACGGGTATTTCATTGCGCCTGACGTAGACCGCCGTTAGTTATACGACCATTAATAACGGCTGTCGTTTACCTCCGAAAGGAAAAAACGAGGAAGAAAGATACGCGAGAAGAAAATGACACTGCTCGATCCCTCGTCGGTCGAGGAATGAGAAACGATGGGGATCTGCGGCACCATTAACGCCACCGGTCGACCATAGCAGAGACATGTTAAGAGAAAGAACGAGAAATATAGAAAGAAACTAAGACAGAAATTGAGAGAGAAGCCATATTTATTGAGGAGCATATTTTGGTTTCCCATCACAAAACTATAATTAATTAATGTAGTTTATTTTGAGTAAACTGTGCATGTATGTTTTGGGATACTAGCTCGATTTTAGAGGCTGGGGGTGTTTTAAATAAGAATGTAAAAAAGGAAAGCAAGGAAGCTGGGGTCGTTTATAGACAGTGCTCACTCGCGTCGCATACACGAGTTAAATAAAATTTATCTCGTCGCTCACAGCCGCCGCGGAATTCCGGCGCATTCCAGTAGTATACGCGGGTGGCAACCCCGATGTTTGCGAACGAAAGAAGGAACGAACGAAACGAAGAACGGGGTTGAGGCAGAGAAGTAGATCAAGAAAGTTCGAACGCGCGGTCGAAAGTGCCACGAACCATGCTTCGACGACAGAAAGAGCCTTCACACACCTCCACTTTTCAAGAAAAATAATCGCAAAACTTGGGAAACACTCTCGTGCTGTAAACCTGTGTCAAGAAAAAGCAAACAACCAAAACCAATTGAACAACATTTCTTACAACCAATCCAGAACGCATTCAGTTTGCTAATAATGATAAATTGGAAACGAAAAGTGAAATAAAAAGTTTCTTTTTCAAGAAATAGGTCATCTATTGACTTTCATCTGTGATCGTGATCGGGTATAAGTCAGGAAAATATTTGACTCCCAATTGTCCTTGGTCCCACTAAGCGGAAAAAAATTTTTCATTAAAAACTTTTGAACTTTGTTCAGAAGTCTCTGGTACGGAAATAATACCTTCAATGTTAAATCTTACATTCATGAGACATTAGTCGACAAATTCCGGGCTTTTCCTGAACTATTCTAGACTCTTTCTGAACAGACCAGATATTTTTATGAAATGTATGATTTGACACGAATGTATACGTATAACATTCTAATATTTTTCATGTTCGAGACCTCGGAACTAGTTCGAAACTTTTTCATAAACTATTTTTCCCAAAAGTTTCAATTTCTGGACGGAAAGTTGAAAACGTTATTTAGAAATTTAATAATGTTAAGCGAAGTTTAAAAGGTGAGGGAGAAATAAATTAAAAGGCATTCTGCAAACGAAGGTGTTTAATAAAGAGGGTTTGTGACGTGCAAGGGATAAACTGCGCTTTTGGTGCGTGTGCCGTTGTCGCGTATTCTTTTCCCGGCTTTCCGGGGTCTGCTTGCTGTTCCTGGATTGCGACCGCGTATTTGGCCTCGCTTGGTCGCGAACACCCGACGAATTTCAAATATTTGCCTACGCACGTGGGACGGCCAGAGGCTGGGTGCACGCGTCGAAAATTCACGCGATTTATTTCGTCCGCCCGCGCTTGGCCCTCCGTCTAGCCTGAGGGTGACCAGCCGGCCGCGTACCAACGCTTCGTTGCCATGGAATTAACGCGATTTCCGCGTAAACTCGTGCGTATCACTGGCGTCGCTTTTGCCCAGGAGAAACGCGTTTAATCTCACTCGCTAAATGTCCCAGAACTCAGGGATCATCTCCCTCAAGGAACACCAGGACGAACGCTACCTATACATACCAACCACAACAAATCTCATTACCAGAAAATTTATTCTACTCCATCTAATATTTCAAATTTTTAAACATATTTCATTGATATCTTCAAATATTCTCCAAAGATTGTTTAAGGAACAAAAATGTCCCTCGGAAATGAAATCGCCTACTCATTATTTTAATAATATTCGTGACCACGAGTACTGTGGAAAGCTTCCGTATTATAACCTGATAGTCCAGCGCGATCATTTTAATATCCAAAGGGTCGAGAAACACATGGAAACTCATTCGGAGACCTATCATACGGAATAAATGAGAAGGAAAGGGCAGAAGATGCATAACATGTAAAAAGAGCCCTTATTTAAAAGCTCGTTTAAAGGAATAGGGTTAACAAAAAACGGTGTAAATAATATATTATAATATTTTTTAGCTTCAAAACCAAATTTTAAAAAAACAGCGCTTATGAAAAACTACTTTTTCAAGGAAAAAGAGGGAATCTTTGTTTTTAAAGTAGAGATAGAGGTAAGTAGGTTTTGGAAATAGGTGGGCGAAGACGCGTATATTCTTGGCGGTACGCGAGTGTAGGCGACCGTTTAACGCAGTAAATTTTGCACGAAAAGACCGAAGGACTCTTCCCCAAGTGGTCGTGGGTCTTCCGCGGTACGAGTCCCGCAAGGTCTTTCTTTTTCTACGTTTTTTTTTTCCTTTTTCTTTTCAACTTCCTTTACTCTTTCAGCTCTCTTCCTTCACTCGCCACTTTCCTGTGCCTTCGTTTCCCTCATTGGCCCGTCTCAGTCTTCTCATTCTTTCCAGTTACCACCTCCTTCTTCTTTTACTGACGTCGCTGACGCCAACTGCCGCCCGTGTTTTATTCCCTAAAGCTACGTCCGTTTCCTAAATCTTTTGTACTATTTTTCCCGAGCATGTGAATAATTACTATGCCCTCGTACTTTTCGCCACCATTTCACCCTGAACGATCCTCCCACACTCTTAGAAGCTTCACCTGTCTAAAACTTTTCTTACTGACTCCTAGTTCCTTTTCTATTATTTTAACCACTAGGAAATACATTTTGTATTACGTGAAACTGCCTACGATTTTTCTTTTTAAGCGTTTTGTGAGATAAACGAGATAATAATACAAAATATTTTTGTTTTGATCTTTAAAAAGAAAGATGTCACTATTATTCCGCACACGAACAAAAGTTTATTGAATAGAGATCCAGGCTAATTCAATGTGTACTGAAAAAGAAGGGAAAATAGAGAGGCTTGTGTGGCGTGAGAAGAATATTTGTTAGTCATTTGAGTTAAATTGTTTGGTCTGGTGGCAGACAGCCGCACTTCTATGCTTTTCATCCAAGCGATGCTTGTCTTGATAAATGTATAAGTATGTAAGCACGTTTAGTTTCTTTGAAATAAACATACATTCAGATCTGAGGAACTACAGGACTAGTATACACCCGCATAAACATTGTCCTAATCAATCCATCCTGCATTCTGTGTAACTTGCATGGCAGGCAAGTCAAGTAGTTCGTTTTGAAAATTAAACCAACTTAATCAATGTCTGATGATAAATGAAAGAATGTTCAAATACGTAAAAAATAAACAAATATAATGAGAAGTAAGAGCAGGCAAATGAGAAAGAATCATAATAATCCTGTAATGAAAAATAATTTAATAAAATTTAAAATTAAAATAAAGAATTTTGACGAGAGTTACATCAATTCTAAAATGGGTATGTACAGACTAAAATTGTACAATTTTCAATAGTTCGATTCAATATACTTGTAATTATTTGCAATCTCATTCGATTGTACTTCACTTGTCTACATCGAAATTGGAATTGATGCCCCCTCGGATTCTTAGGTCCATGATTTCCTCAAAGAAAGTCTTGCACGTAAGAACAAATGAAAATAAATTAATGAAAATAAATCATCGGTCAAAGTTCAGTCGAAAAAGTGATGAGTCAAAGAAATAGAATGAAAAATGAGATGAACATCGACAGACGAACAAAGCAAACGAATAAAGATGTCAGGAAATCTTTGACTGGAAGTAATTTCAGTACTGTAAATTCATTTCTAACGGTATCAGTTTCATTCGGCGGTCGTGCGTTAACGTAACAAAAGATTTGTCAATTGTCACTCATCAAAAAATGACACCGAGCCCATTTTGACCTCGACTGGAACCTCGGCCCGATGAATATTAACTCGCGCATTCAGAATCTCTACAGGAGAGATCGACTTACTGTTAGCCACCTTGTCCCGGTGTCCTGCATTTCCCAGACTCGCTCGACCATAAAGAGACTCGGATGGCTTACCTGAAAAAAGAAAGACAAACACACATACAGTGTTAGGTCAACCAAGTATGGTAACATAAACACATGTTACAGCTAAGCTTAAATATTTGGCCAGATGTCAACTCGACGTTTTCTGGAGGTTCAGTTACAAATATACACGGTGGCACGCGGAGATTCTCCGCATACACCACGCAATCAGGGTTTTATCAAAGTTAACTTTTTCTCGTATATGTCTACCAATTTTGTTAGATGATTCTGAATTAATTATTTTTCCATTTTGATGTTCATATACGGATATACCGATTCCAGCATAAGCATATCAGTACCTATAGTAACATGATCGCCCACGCAACTACACCAAGTTCACTGTATCATGATACCGATTTACAGGTCCTATTTCCGTTTATCTTCCCTACCAGTCTACTCGCTTAGTACCATCGATCTCTGATCAACGATGGATCTTTTGACTGAATACTGCCAGGCATTAATCCATTCGAGTATCAGCTATCCTATTTAGATAAATCGCGCACATGTGTAGTAAACTATTGCCGAGGACAATCTCTCATAATAAAAGCCAACTGAATTTATACACATCCAGTTTCAGTTGCAAGTTATTGCTCAATAGTAATTACTGTAATTAAAGTTAGATGGTTATTATTATTCGAATGCTTTTAACTACTATAGAATAATCAAAACCATATTTGACACAAATGTCGAATATACACAACAATAAGATTAGCTGGCACGTACTTTGAATTTTCATCGGGGCAACCAGCATTAATTTAAGGAAGTTTAATTAATAGTCACAAATGGCATTATTCATTGTTACTCGCCCCTTAAGTGGAATTTTTGCCTTTTCAAAAAATCTATCTCTTTTTTGAAACATTAATCCTAGCTTGATTAGAAAGTAGTGGCAAAATCTTTAGGCAAGAATGTTTTGCAGAGTAGTGAGCTTTGAAACATTCAGATGGTCGGTGGCAACCCAACGGTTTCTGCAAGTAAACCTAGGTGTTTTTGTACGACTGAAAATTCCACCTTTACATGAACGATCCGCCTCCGCAAAAGTCCTCTTCCATATAATCGAGCCTTCACCACACCTTCTTATTTCACCTCCTTCCTCCATCCTCAGGATCTTAAGACCGCATCTGAAATCGAAATATTTACTGCTCGAGAGCCTCGCTTCGAGGCAGATGTCAAGTGCTATTTTAGTTCGAAAGTGCTGTTTTCCAGTGGCACAAACAGACTCCCGACGAGAGCCTTAACGGACCTTTATTGCCATGTACACGCACGAACGCCATCCAATCCGATATGACCAACGTTTACACGGATAGCAACGGGATCGAGTGGGTGATCTGTTGAACGAAGAAACTTTCCCAGTTCCAGAATCGTAAAGTAGAAAAACGAATTAAAATCAAGACATAGATACAGTATTTCATCGTGAAGAGCTTTTCACCTTCCCCTTATGCGATTTAACAACCCAAAGTAGACGGATTGACATTCTTTAACAAAATAATCTGTTAGCAGAAAAATTTACCTTGTAGATCGATTGTGAATTCGTAAATGAAATGGAGATTGATGCTTCAAACCTTAGTTTCTTTCTCGGATTCTTTTTCTAATTTAAATGCTTGATGAAGTTATCAAATACTCATCTAGCATAATGCGGGCTGAGTTAACTACTATTCGGTTCGCAGTTCCAATTAAAGCCCTTTCGGAACTGAAGACAAGTGTCTCGAATAGGGTATGCTCTGAGAGATTTCTTGTTCTTTCTCTTGAGAAGACAGCAACACTTTGACAGCCAAGGCCTTGACAAGGGTAGATAAGGATCTTCGAATAAACCAAACCTAGACGCTCGCTCATTACATGCTTACCTCATTACACCGAGGCAAAGTACGGTTTCTCGACATCAGCAATGTCACTGAATACAGTTACCCCTTTAACTCCATAACGATAAAGTCGACTTCCTCATTGTTCAAAGCAGAGGTGGAGCAAATTACGTAAGATTAAAATAGTATTGCCTTAAATTAAGCAGAGCTGCTAACGTTTCCTTCTATATAACCTCATTTAAAACTAAAAAAATAATCTCACGTAAAGGAATGAACAGATTTATTATTAACCTTACATTAAAGCAGAATAAGGGAATAAACGAGTGCATGACTCATTTGTCAAATGAATACTTGATCGGAAACTGAAAAGGTCCTATTTGTCTCGAGTAAAATAGGATGCGAAGATGTGATCACGATAAAAAATGTATCTGGGTTCTGTTAGGCAGAAGTAGTCTCAAGTTGCTGGATCGTAATTGAGACTAACATGAGTTTGATTCTGACGAATGATGCACAAGGGTTGAAGGTTTTCAATGATAACAATAACAACTGCTTTCCCTCTTTAGTCTACCTTCGTCTACCTTCTGTCTTGGCAACATTTTCCGTTGCTTCCTATTTCCCATACTTGCTCGAGTTATCGCAGCAGAGTTTTCAAGTGGTCTCTCAATTGCCTCCCGCACAAACGCCTCGAGAGACGTGCCAATGACGTGTTATAATAACCGGGAACCGCAGCATACCCCTGTCAGGCTTCGATTTCCTTGACTTAAGTTTCTACTTTACCGACACGTGAAATTGTTTCAAAGATGGCTTTTGACACTGACTGTTCAAGAAATATAAGTAGTTAATTGTAATAATAAATCAAGAAACAAACACTAATAAAAAATGAAGTATTGAAATGGTCAAATAGAACATATTATAATGACCATCCAGATATGGCAAGTTTGACCGTCTAAACTGTAAACGGCTGTCTTATTGTCCTATAGATTAGGGGTCAAACTCTTAAATCGAAACTAAATTCAGTTACCTAATGAGATGAAAGCACCAGGAGTTATACATAATACACTTAGATGTTAAATTTTGCATTGAAACATGAAATGGCAACTGCTTTCCTAATTAGCTCTGTGATCGAGTTTGAAGGAAACGAAGCATCCAAAGTGATTCATCAGACTCGCAGCCCGAGGATAGTTAAACTATTATAGGTATTGGTATCAAAGGGTCGCCAAAGGACGAGCGGTCAGGCGATTCATTCGCAAAATAGGTTAATCGGATACGAGAACGGGTTGGTTCGAGATGCCCTTTAACATCTAAGTGAGCGAATGGTGGTTGGTTGGGCATTCCGACATGAATAATTTCATATCGATATCGGTTGTTCTTCGTACTTCTAGGTGTACCCTATCCTAATGAGACACCTGGGGGGGGGGGGGGGGGGGGGGGGGGGGGGGGGGGGGTTTCAGGGACATTGGAAAAATTCCAGGTCAACTGGGATAACATTTTAGAACTTTTTGTTCTCTGACTTTAGATTCTGAAAGGTGGCAAACCACAGATATCTGCAGACTATCCGTATTAGCGCGATGATGCTCGAACAACAGAAGCAAAATGGAACAGGCATATACGAAGGAGGTGAAATTCACTGCATAATTGAATACAGCAGCCCTCGGCGGTCCAGACCGCAAGTGGGCGCATTATATCTGTTCTCCCTTCTTCCTTTTCTTCCTCACTCAAGAAACAGGTATCCAAAGCTATAATTCTCGCGAGGAAACGCGTTACTGGCATAATAAAGAATGAAAGTCTACCTCGCAGCCACCAAAGCAACGCATTTCTGAAACTGGAAGAATGCTCGCGGATGGGGCGATGCTAATAGATTGCACATTTATCGGAAGTGATGGTATAATTCAGAAAACGACACGTCAGATAGTCTGATTTTTATCATGATAATTTTTTATCTGCAAATAGAGTTGAATCAAAAAAGATTTAAACCATGTTTAAAAATAAAAATTCTAGTAAAATGTTAGTCTTCCCTCGCTAAGATTTAGGTTCTCTGAAAGAAGAGTTTTTATTCATAAGGAATCTCTCATTGTCTTTGAATATGAAATTTACGTTCCTCTTCAGGCAATGCGCGTCTCTCAAGTGCGTCCCTGTGCGTATTGCGATTGTTGGTTTCCGGCAACGAAAGACAGACGCCGAGGAAGAGGAAAGAGTGGAGACACGATGAGAGCAGAAAACAGAGGAGAAAAAATGAACGATATACCTTTGTGGTCGTAACTTAATGTTCTCGAGAAATGAACGACTTGCGGCATATATAAAAGCGCGGACAGACGTAGGTATAAATGATATAAATAAAATCAACTTGGAGTAGTCAAGCGATTTATCATTCGACTAAAATACGTCCCATTAATATCAGGGGACTCCTTTTTCACATCTTACGCTCTGGACCTTCACCTTCCTGGGAATACGACTGTCATTTTCGATCATGACATCGAGCACTTAGTAACTTTGTCAGTGACATGACAAAAAACAACAACCTTAATCAAAGTTTAGAGGACAAGTTTTATAATAATTCAATAATAATAATAACAGTACAATAATATTGTCTTATCATTCAAGGACTTTCTTGGAGTAAGTGGCAGCCGCTGGGCGTCGAAGGTCAGTCATCTTAATTAAAAACCAGTTTAGATTAATAAAGACCCAAATGATTCACTGTCCTCGGAGGCGAAATAATTGGTGCAATTTGTCGAGGCGCGAGAACTACTTCTTTTCCAGGCGATAAAAAAAGTTCCAACTCGAATCTTTCGTTCTTTGACTTGCAGATAATTTCACATTAGTAGAAACTTGGAAAACAATCTTGCAGGAAAACATAGTGTGACATTCTCGTTCTACAGGAGAAGTTAGTTTCCGTCTTCTCTTTCTCATGTTTTCCCAAGAGACTCCCATACACGGTGCAGAGAGCGAGTCGTATGAAATCGCGATTTTCAATCGCACGTTTCATACTCGGATATGGTAATCGACCTTTAACCCTTCCGTCTCCATTCCGCTGCGCGGTATTAGAAAATGCCTGCATGGTAGGTGAGCCGCGTCAAAAGGCACGTGCAGTCGACTTTAATGCGATGAAATTGGCCAAGATGGGTGGATTTGTTGCAAAATGGTAAAAATCCAGCTAGACTTGAGAAAAGCTTGAACAGTGAACTGGCACATCGGAGCAAGCAATATGCGAGAAAGGGTCAAGGCGAGCATTTAATCACGAAATGTTGACTAATAACGAAATCATTATAGTTATTATAACCTAGAGCCCGACTACTACACCGGTGCCCTTTGAAATCAGCCGCTCATTTTAACAGTCTAGAGGAATATGGTGTGTCTTTAGCAGGGATTAAAAGAAAATTTAACCGTGAAATATAGTTGGCATCCATCGACATAAGGGGTGGGTTCATTGACGATTAAATTAGTCCATAATTATTAATGTTGATGGGAGCGTTGCAGGATGACTATTATACAATCAAAAAAAAGAGCACTTTTGTTCGTTCATAGAAGACGAAAGACGTACGCGGCGGGGCTGCGATTGGTACGAGTCTTCTTACATCACTCGGATCGTCCAGAAATATCCAGTCACAATTGTTCTCCCGATGTCCTTATACGATCGACGTATCGCACACGATGCACTGTGGCACTTTGACTTGCACTGGTGAAAATGTGAACCTAACACTCAAAAGTAATGAATTTGCAAAATTAAAACTTGCTTTTAATAAAAATTGAATCAGCCATTGTAAAATTTCCCATCAACCTTAATTTTGCTCTTCGAAGCTTCAATGATTTGAATAGGGAAAAATGCGTTTGGCGAGAAGTCAAGAGTTCGCAGAGAGCAGTTTCTGGTTTTCGTCACTCTCTGCTCTGCATTTATGTCGGTTCTCACAATTCAGGGAATTCTATCCTTCACATTCTCTTTTCACTCGGAAACTCTTCGTCTTTTAGGGTAACGAAAGAGCAAAGGGCTTCAATCGTGTTCGGAAAATGATTTTTACCAGAGTCCTCTTTATACTTACGCAAGAAAGTTGGCCACACCCCCTTCTTAGACTCGTGTCGCATAGATGAAGTACCTAAATCAATAAATCGCAAAGCCAAAGCGCTCCCTCCCTCACCTTTCCCTTTAGACGGCGGCCTTTTATTCGCTTACCGTGGGGATCGGATAAGACAAAGAGGTCTGCACTCGACTAGTGACTGGTAAGCTGGAAAGGCGAAGTGGTACGGACCGCAAGAAAGCTGGGTTGCTCACCAAAGAGATCGATGTCACTCGATTTTCGGATCAGGGTTGAGCTAAAGGGGATCAAACCCGTCGCACCAATCGTGGAATCATTTCACTCGCCCATTTCGACCTTCCTTGGATCAGAGAAGTAAAAAGTGAGACCAATCGAGAAAACTGGTGTATCGTAAAGAGTAAATCCTTAACACGATATCGAAGAATTATGTGGTGCCCGCAAGTCTGGAAAAGCCGGAAATCTATTTCTCTGAAAGCGAGTTCCTTCAATCAGACAAAAACGAATAAAAATAAACTCGAATTGAGAACGAAGGATCAATATAACATCAATTATATTTCCAAAGTGTGAAGTTTAATACAATTTGAAGAGCATTTTGAGCCAGCTTAAGGTAAACTTCAGTCAACAATATTCAACATTTGCATTAAGAGTATTTCATAACAAAGGAGGATTACTTTTCAAGAGAAATGAGTAATATAACAGTAGTTTTAACTTGAGTTATATACTGAACTCTGTCAAAGACAGAGCTTTCAACAAGAGCCTACCTAAAGATTGTACATAGTTGCGAAGGTCCCGATCCTTGGACGTTAACGACTGAAATAGTAAAGCGGAAATCAAATCCAGCGTCACTGCAGATATGGAAAAGAGGGTTCGAGAGTAGAGAAAACGAGCGATTTCAAGCGAATGTAGCCCCGGAGAGAATTTTCAGAGTGGAAGAAGGACTCTGTGCCGAAAACGGAGATCGTGAATGCCTCACAAACGATTGTTTTTATATGAAAGATAAATTTTAAGTGCTTGAATGTTTCCCAAAATCCACTTGAAAAAACTTAGTTTTGATTGAAAATCAGGCTACCGAATATTCATTTGTCAGCATACTTATTTGTCCTACTTTGTGCCATAATTATTAATTCTACTAATTAAAATTTTAAGAAGGTCTTCTAGTTTCGAGTCATAATTTCGAGCCTATTTTTGGAAATAGACTGTAAATATATATATATATATATATATATATAATGACCAGATATTGCAAATATTTCGAGTCGATGCCTTAACAAAACTTTTTTAACACCCGACTTTCGGGAAAATGCGATTAAATATAAATAATAGAATAAAAAACGATTAGAAAACATGTTAAGGGACTTTAACACTATAGGATAATCTAATGAATGAAATTTATACACAATAAAATAGCAATCTTAATAATAATGAGCAACTGTTTGGTAAGCAGCCCCAATGGCACAATGGAATTGAATGAAAGAATTACGGGTACAATTACCTCTTGCATTTCCATTCTGTTTCCTGAATGCATGTTCTCCGCTTGGTCTTGACAGCATCGAATGGCTAATTTAACCCGCTACGTGTTGACGACGCTCAAATAATAATTAGCACATACTCTTGATGTTGACAGCGCAGAAAGCTGGAGGCGATAGGGTTCGACCGGAGCCGACGTAAATCCATATCGAGGTAAGCGAACCCTCTGGAGTAAAGATATTTGTATTTCGGAATCACGAAACGGATATCACATGAGCAGGTAAATATGAGTCGAACGCGGAACAGACTGGTTGGGAGGTGAGGAATCGATTTATTGAGGCACTAAATCATACCTCTCACTTCTGGATCTTCAGGTTTAATTTTGATTGGAAACTATGTGTTAAACTAACAACTTTTAATTTTTAATATCGTGGTCATTATAAAAAAAGAGAAGAAATATTGGTAATTCAATTCTGATGTATCAAAGGAGTATGTGTAAAGCGATCAATAGCACGAAATAAGCCAAAGGATCGTTGAACATAAAAGAACTTAAAATCGGATTTTTCTGAACTGAACTGCTCTTCTTCTTGCATTGTAAGGCTATTTGATATGTATCGCTTGTCGTTAATTTTGCAGGCGTGAATGCGTAAATAAGGATAATTTATGTACAAGTATAGGACTGACGGGAATGATTTCCCGGTAACATCTTTTTTCCATTTTGCGAGCAACGGACGTTTTTTACTGAGGAAATTAAGTACCTTCTCGAAATCGGATCTTGTCTCCAATGGACAAGGGACGCTGTTGAAAATGTTTGCAAAAATGAAAAAGAAAGAGGGAGAAAGCGTGAAAGGCGTTACTCAGAGCGCGTAATTCGATACGAGCGATTTCCCAAGGACGTTTTTACGAGGAACCCTCGAAATCCATTCGGTTCGCGGGGCAGTATCGAGTCGATACTTTACGACGGTACTTGATTTCTCTTAGGTGAGGAAGAAGAGGTAAGACGAAGGGTCGGCGAGTGGGCAAGGTTCGCACGGTTCGGAGCCCGCGGGATCGATATACGTATCGATATCTACGTTTGGACGTTTCGACCTCGCCCTGTGAAAAATGGCGCTGCTTGAATAAATGCACATGTGTAAGTTTTGCGAAAATACATGGGAGTACGCATTTCTACCTACGAAAGAGACAGAGAGAAAACCATTGTCACTCGGTTACTCGACACTCGACCCTGCACTGTGTATCTCTGAGTCTGGACGATCTCCGAGGACCTTCGATTCCGTAAATTTTTCGCATTCTCCGGACCGCACCAGCTACGCTCCAGGAGCAAGCCAACTTTATTCCGCAATCTCGGACGATCTTGCACGCGTAGTTGACCGCCTCCAGGCATTCGAGGCCCACGATAAGCTTGGCCTCTTTTTTTAAACCAAGGATCAGACACAAAATATTAAATCGATTTTCTGTATATTCAATTTTATCTGAAACTATATTAGTGACCGGTTGGTGTTAACAATTTGTTTAGGACGATTCGTCTGATATCTCATTTAGAAAGATAAAGACGCTTCACTGAAGTTTGTAAAGAAAAATTGAATTGTAACTATTGAATAAAATGAAAATTT
Source organism: Belonocnema kinseyi (assembly GCF_010883055.1). Classification (NCBI taxonomy): domain Eukaryota; kingdom Metazoa; phylum Arthropoda; class Insecta; order Hymenoptera; family Cynipidae; genus Belonocnema; species Belonocnema kinseyi. Next base: position 101,041,433 of record NC_046659.1, on the reverse strand, counting down.
AAAGTAACCAATATACTTTTTATTTATTAATTAAGTCATAGGTGAATACTTAACAATAGAAAGAGAGGAAATCCGAAGTCTAAATTTTAATTAGGGGGTCCCCGGTAAACACAACTTACAGAACATACAAAAAAGTAAATGTGGGAAATTCAGGAAAAAATAACTGATTAACGATAATCTTGAAGACATTTAAATGATCTTAAATTTGTTACATCTATACCTTGAAAAAAATTTTTTTCTGACAAAAAGAAATGGTTTATAAGTCTTTAAAGTATTTTAAAACTTTAACGTCAAACGGCAGTCTTTTGTCTCTGAAAAAATTGAAATCCCCCCTTACCAAGTACAACACTTATTTTTTTCTACGTGGTCACTGAAGCGTCTTTCCTTTCATTTGTTACGCTTGGAATAAGCGTAGTTATGCCCTTCTTATTAATGACACACTAATTTCTGGCGCCAATGTAGGTTATGCCGGATGTCATTATAAAATTATTGCATTTTCTAAGGCTGTTCTGTCAGGATTTAATTTAATTAAAAACCTGGTTCTTGCTACTGAGCTTAATCAATTATACATTAAAAATGACCTGAGCGACGCGTAATAATAATCGAAAATAAAACTTCGACGCTGATTTAACATTTCCAAAATTACATGTAGTCTTGCCGAGTGATAATTTTGTTATTAGAGATGTTAATCTGGAATTACTCTATAGAGCAAAGTTCAAAACTATCTCCAGAAAGTATGCCGAACATTAAATAACGCAAATTTCATTAGATAAAAGTGTCTGTTATAAATTAGCATTAAAGTTCTTTCGCTCAAGAAAACTTGTGCAAGAAATGAAAGGCCATTTTAACTTTTAGATATTACCAATTTTCCGAGAGTCGCAGGAGCCACAGCTTCCTGAATGAATGACTGAATTAAATTCGGGTAGCTGCCTAAATATGACACTTTTTCACCATTTTTCCCACATAAAAAGCATGGGAACGAAACAGGGGTTGTAGACCCCCAAATATTTGTCTGATTGAGCACAAACTTATTAGGTATTTGAACAAGTATTTTTATCTCATATTCCCCCTTGAATCGTGAGAAGGGAAACGACAAAATCAATATTCGACAATAAGAATCAGCATACTGATAATCCACGTACTAGATATGAATTTGAAATAAATCGGAAAACATTTGGAACAAGGGGTGGAGCAAGGGTTGAATATGCATCTGTGGTTAGAATGGTCACGCTGCAGACGTGTTTCGCGAAACGAGAAATACGGAAGTGATCCAGAGACCTTCGTCGACTTAGATGCATTGGAGTCTTATGCGTGAATTAACTCGCATTCTCAGTAGATGCCATTTACGTTGAGAGTTCTCGCCCATTCAACCCGAGAACCATGTCCTGCGAACCTGGCATGCGAACTACTAACGATAAAATAGGAGCTCCCGAGCATGTGGTATCCCTCATAGACCCCGCACGTCGGAAGAGAAAAGGAGCAGACTGTCAACAGAAGAGAGGGGAGAAGGTGTACTCGCCTTTCCTCTATATAAAACAGTCATTATAGAGAACCAACCATCGGTGCTCGGCCAATCACTTTTCCCCAAATTTAGTTTTCACCCTATCCTACATACTCCTCTATCAAACTTTCCAATATATCAACAATGTTATTTTATACGTATATACTAAGTATGTTAGTTGTTCGATTTTCCCTATTTTCAGAGCTTATGAATTTCCTGAGTGTTCAAATGCATCAACCATCTTTTATTCAGAGTTCGTTACGCCCTCTCGCGCACCCTCGCTCATTCTCTCACTCGTTCCCTTTCTCTCTCTCTCTCTCTTTTTTCTCTTTCTCATTCTTTCTCTTTTTCTGTCCGTTAATCACGCCGGTGGATCTACCTACCGATTTCTCCCCTTCTTCGGATCGTGATCTACGCAGAACTGTGATCCGCGACCGAGAGCCTTGTGTTTACTGACAGCCGCGCAAATGGCTGAAAGTGAAGAAGCGCGATCCATGGCGAGGTCGGTAAGCGTTTGAGACTCGAAGGTGCCAGGATATCGTGGCCGATCGCACGCTTAGGGATCGCTAGGAGAAAATCGTGTCGTAGAAATTGCTTTTCTCCAGGGATTTTCTACTGTTTATCTCCGCGTCGCACTCTCACGCGAACAAGACTCCCGCTGAAAACCCTTTAACGAGAAGATCGAGACGAATGCGAGACGATTATAAAGTCCATTACGGCTCCTAATACGGCGGATATCCGCTCCAATCGTGAGCCGAGGAAGTTCGAAAATTCTCAGCCGAATAAACCTAAAGAATCTCGCAAAATTTGTCCCTGATTTTTGTCAATTTATATGCAGTCCACTATATTTCAAAACTCTTGAAAAATTTGTCTCTTAAAGTACATTTTAGGAGTAGCATGGTTCAAAATGTCATTGATGAAAAAGTCGCATAAATGTTTTGAAACATTGAATTTCAATGTTCAAACTGATTTTTATTTCTTCTCAACCCATAATATAAAATGGTAATAAAATTCCAAGCCCTTGAAATGTTTCGAAAATCGATTATGTTCGTATTTCGCGCACGTGTGGCGATTCGGTGAAATTATCGAGTGCGTTAGCTGGGCACGTACAGCGCGCAGCGCATCCATTGACAGCAGAGAGCAATCGCTTTTATTCGGGACGCGTGAAAAATTCGGGTTGCTTCAAAAACCACAAATTACATCGCGCGGTCGGCATGAACCTCGATTCGAACCTTGCTCACCGACATTTTTATGAACTCGAAAAATTATAGAGTAGACCACCTAATTTGAGTCTCGCTCGAGAGGGATCGCATTGCGATGCCTGCGCTCATATACACGTTCGCTTTAAGTTTAAAGCGAGATTCTACAGCTCGAGCGTTATATATCCGGCCCTTTGTAACGTAATGGAGGTGCTAGCGAAGGTCGTTTTACGTTCATGAGGAATGCTTCACCTCTATCTTACAGTAGGCGAAGCCATTCCATCCAGAAGGCAAACACTGCACTGCTTATTGCTTCAAATTCACTTGAAATTGAAAAAATTATTTTAAAAATTAGCGTGGCTTGGATAGCAGCATGCTTGGGTCACTAATTAAATCTAATATTACGCAATTTCAAATATTAGAATTTCCTATTCGATTCCACAGGATCTCATAACAGGATATTGAATGAAAAAGAAATAATACTATAGAACATTTCAAAGAAAGGAATAATGAAGAATGAGTAGGTTTTATCAAGGCATATGAAGCTAGAGTTAAGGACTATTTCCTTGCTTCTCCTACTTCGGCAAAAGAATCGTGAGTAAGTATCTCTGGGAGCCATATTTTTTCTCTGAAATTGGCGTCTGGAGAGGAAGCTTGAGAGAAAATGCTTCGTTTCCGAAATCCAGGCAGTCTTGCTGATTGGTTGCAAACACGGAAGACCGACTGTTCCGGTAGTTTGGCGCGCGAAAATAAACTTATTTTCGGAAGCAGCACGTCGTCTTCGTTGATCATCCACCCTTTCTTCCGGAAAAGGGCGACGAACCGCGGATTTACCCTTACCTTCCTCATCCTCCTTTCTCCACGGACAATTATTATCCCAGCAGTTGGAGCACACGTATGCGCGTGTCTGAAAACGGAGTGCCTTGGCTCGATAAGAGGTGCACAGGTCGGAAAATAATAGGATATCGTCCCGGAATAAATTGTTCGCGGAGTATAGGAACCCTTCTGCTGGATAGACGAACGCACGTACGCGTTATCTCGATGATTCGAGACGATTTACTAAACGATTCTGCACTAGATACGTTGCTGATAACCTTGATATGCATTATAATATTTAAATAAAACATACATTCAAATGAACGTTTCAGAGTGAAATGAAGAAAAATTTCATTACATTTTCAGGAAATTAATTTCCCAAATTGGTTTACTAAATTGACAAATTTCAATGAAAATTGTAGAGATTTTATTTATTTGAAAGCTAAACCTCGTTATTTTCGCAATGTTTTAATCCTCTCACCGAATGAAAAATTTAAATTTAAAATTTCTTTGAATTGGTTTGATATTCTCGTTTTGATAGCGTGTTCGTTTGACAAGCAGAGATTTTTTTTTTTTTGACAAAAACATTTCGCTATTCTTTGTGTACCCGATCAGTGCAGCTCGTGTCAGTAGATGCAATGGTAGGTTCGATCGATTTGGCGTGAAATGATTCGTTAACGAGGGGTTTGCACATTGAAGCGTGCATATGGCAAGCGCGCAAAGGATCTAATGACGGTGCTCGTTCCAAACGATCCTTTCAGTGGCGCATCTCTTGCGCGATACTTTTACGGGAATATAATAATAAAGGCATAC
>NC_046659.1:101015219-101037004 GCF_010883055.1 Belonocnema kinseyi | reverse complement strand
TGTAACCGCGAGATAGAACATCAATATTTTATATTGTTACTTTGTCTTTTACAGGGTATTTACAATTTACATTTTTTTAAATCGCCGACTCTTAAATTCAAGAAATGAAAACGTATTACAACCATACATGCCCCACCGTATGAAGTAAAATACGCTTCCCAATCGATGTTAAAAAATTTAATATCTATCTAAAAATGTTTTATACTCTGAATTGATTATTATTTATTCCAAATCGAAAAAAATCAACTCCGATGTATATAAACTCTATAAAAGTCGCACCGCTAACTTATAACAGTGAAGTAACTACAGAAGTGAAAATGATTATTAATATTATATACTGTTATTTGTTTTATAAAGTTCATCTACATACAAGTTCCAAAAATGTTCAATAGGCAACAAATTTTGATGTTGACAAAAATATGTGAAATGACCCATCCTAGGAACCCGGTTTTGTAAGACTGATCTCCTTTCAAAAGTATACAAATCATTTGATTTTATACTTAATACTGATAAATTTTACCCAAAGTATATGTTTTAAACATTAATTTATCTTTGTAACATATACTTAGGAATTCCGTGCAGGTGATTTAAAAGCAGAGAGAGGTTAGGTGAGGTTAAGAGAGATTGTCACTAGACAGTTTCTAGCCAATACGGGGCCCACCTTAGGAAACCACGCATGTTCTACGTTTAGAAAATAAGTGATAGAAACTAACAAAAACTTAATGTTTTGAATAACCACAAACTATTAATTTAGGACTTTCAATATAAGTAAGAATTCATAATCTAAAGTGCTTAATTAATTTTTACTTTCTGATTTTGATAGTTTAATTTATTGTTGAAACCAAATTTTGGTATTTGGTAATACGCTCATACACAAATATGCAGGGGGATATTTAACCCCAAAAAGGATTATGATCAAATACAAATGCCGAAAGAAAAAAACTAAGCTGCGCTAATTGTGAGTAACTAACAATTCTCCAAGTCGTGATCTCTCCATGCGGCCAATTAGACGAAAGTTTAGAGAAGCAGAGTCATTTCAAGCTGAGAATAAGAGGTTGCTTCTGCGTAAAATAATCGAGTGATGAGCTGACTGGGAGGTTCAGTTGCAGAGCCATTCTGGTCGGAACGATGGCTACCAGAGAGGACGTTGTACAGTGTAGACTGTAGAGTGTACACTGTACAGAGAGTAGAGAGCGAATTCTAGACTCGAATAGTCGGTGGGGACTAGAAAGCGAATCCTTGAGTGCGAACGGATCGGTGTAAGGCTGTAAGAGTGTAAGTGAGAGGGACGAAGAGCGGCATCTCTGGCAGTCTGCACTCTACAGTCTGGTAGGAATGTGAGGAGGCCATCTTGGTGAGGGTCCCTTACCTCTAAAGAGGCCCCGAAGAGCCTCCAGCATTGCCTCTACCCCCATCCTGCTCCCTTTAGGTGCCCAGCGCTCACACACTCTTGAACGTCCCCGATCCACGTGAGTATCGATGTCACGATGATTATTATTAAAACATTAATTTTACCTGACAAAAACCGGGGCTCTCCTCAACGCGTAGGGCCGATCTTCAACTGCCTCATCCAAACCCCTTCCTCATCCAACCAACGCCTTGTGCCAAGATTAAGGCGCGCTGATAAAACGGATGCCTAATGTGCGATACCTGCATGCCTATCTCGCGTCACCGGTTTGATCGGCTCATAACCAAGAGGTGGTGGTGCATTTATTGCTGGTGTCGCTCATGGAGCTGTATATTTCCATGACAGGTGCTCCTTTTTGCCTCCATAAATGAAAAAGAGGCATGGAAATTAAGTGCACTTTAAAAATCATACATTCAAAGGACTTTCGTACTTGAAAGCTCTCAAATTTGAGGCAAATTAAACGGTGAATCTAGCTTGAAGTTGTAGTAAAATAATCATGATGTTTCAATGTTGACTGTAAAACAATAAACATAACTAATAATAGTTCAAGTTGAATCTTTCAGTGCAATAATTATATGGGCTGTTATCGGCACTATATGCAATTACTAACATTATACGGTAGAATTCTAAATAACTATTCAATTAATTATGAAATTAAAAACGATGTCTCGCTATGAAATTTAAATGCTTAAGGCTACTATAAGACATAAGTGCTGTTAAACCCTTGACCCAATTATATAAACAGTCACGCGCACAGATTGCCCTAATTAAAAATCGTCATCTATCATCACAAACTCATACCCCTCATCAATCTCTCGAATGTAAATATTTCCTCAAAAACAGTTCAGCTGCACCCAACAGAATTCTTAAATTAAAACATTTTTCATCATTTCTGAGAAATAATTCCACCCCTGCACGTGCACATTAAATGTATTCTATAATTATCTATGTTTAGGTCTCCTAATGGTCGACACTAACGCAATTCCATAATTTTGGATAGTAATTCTAGAATATTTAGTCGCTTCTGAACGTAATACGTGTCCGATAATTTATCATCACGTCAAACATCACAAATGCTCATATTACCCTCTGCGTAATACCGACAGCCAGATGACGGAATTATAAAGGTATCGATAGCAAAATACGTATATGCGTATTTACATCAGCTTAGAGCATGCAAGTAGGATGGTAATCCAAGGGGACAATTCGCATCGACTTACCGCCGATCACGATGTAGGTGTTCTTGTTCGTATCGACTAGGGAGTAGGTGACGTGCGAAGTTACATGCAAACACGTGTGCTAGTGCCCATTGCTATTTACAGGGATGCATAACCCCAGACGCAGTTTGACTTAGAACTTTGCATTTGAGAATCGGATGTTCTTTATTTATTATCAATTATTTAACGAATTCGACACTAACATATGCCTGATTTAAATTTTTAAAAAGAATAGTTCCCAATAAAAAAATTAATATGGGGGGGGGGGGTAAACTTTGAACTTTCATGTGAATTAAATACATTTGGATGGGATTGCCCCGAAGGAATAACCATAAAACGATTAGTTGAAATGTTATTAATTTTCTGCGTTTTTAAAGACGGGTAATCGCATGAAGGTGCAAAACTAACTTTTGTACGGGACTAGATAGGCAGGAGGTTTCTAGATCAAGATTTCTACTTTACCGACTTCGAGAAGCTTCTAGCTGTAGTCGTTCATGACCATGCTAAATTTTCTTTAAAAAGTGGTTGATGTCTGTGCTAAGGTTCTAGAATATTCTCGGAGGCTGCTGGTGATGTCATCCTGAATTCTTACTTTACCGACCTTGATAAAAGAGGGGTACTAAACCTGCTCTACTTTACAGACACGGCCATGGACCTAAAGACCTAGAAGCTTGTCGATGTCGGTAAGGTAGGAATCTTGATCCAGGCAAATCTACTTACGGTAACATAAATCAGGCAAATCTACTACGAAGCCTATCTACTGATGGGTCTGTTGAGATCAAGGTTGATATAGTACCACCTTGATGTATTTTGAAATACATTTCCTTTGAATGCCATTTCTTTGAGTTTGATCACAATACAATCAAGTTCAACGTTCGATTTTCGAGAAGCCCATCTTCCCCTTCTAATGGGAACCGTAATGTCGAGAGGGGAGTCTACGCTTTTTCATGAAGAAACAATTTCGTGATACTATTTGCCTTAGCGGTGGGAAGATATCACGCACGTGCGTATAACTGCCTAGATCTTACACTTCCACATAAATGCATACACCTACATAGAAACATATACAAGTTGGTTGAAACACTTTCGCGAAGGGAAGCGATACACTTACTCGGCGATGAAGCCGCGCCAGGATAGAAAGATAAACGATAATCCAGCCTCTCGGTGGGTTCGTACTCGTGGCCCTTCGGCATTTAAATCGGGCTAAGTCGAGTACTGAGGGATACGTAATATACGTATATACACGGCGAGGGTGCGGGATCGTCGCAGCACGCTAAAAGACGACGGGTGGCCCCGCACGAATATTCAATCGAATGCATTAATACAGGCTCACTATGTAATCCACTATGGGGCTTTGCGTGCGTTCAAACGCACCCCCTGCTTGGTGATATACCATCCGTAACTTCCTGCTTGATATTTTCCATTACGATACTCACAAACGGAAAATATTCCTCTTTTGACAACTTTAAATTATTCAATTAAAATAAATAAATGAGGAGTATTTTCATGTTTAAGGCCATGTGATGACAAGGGTCACGAGACTAGATTCCTACCTTACCGAAACTTTTTTTATTTCCTAACTTATATTCACACGAAGCGCCACATCGAGTTGAAAATTTGGGATAATGAATAAGAAGCACTAAGAAAAGTGGGCCTGGTCCTAAATTTTAATAATTATGATAAAAGTAACAACAAAATTATTTACAAAGAAAACTTCAAATAATTATAAAAATGCAGGACCAGACCTACATTTGTTAGTTCTTCATAGTTATTATCCCAAATTGTCAACTCGATGTAGCAATTCGTGTGAAAATAAGTTGGAAATACAAAAACTGTCGGCAAGGTAGGAATCTGGTCACGTGACCCATTAATTACATGGCCTTAAAGGATAAAAACATTTACAATTTAACAAAGTTTTGGTATTGATCAGATACCCTTATGAATGTAATAAAAATATAAAGATTAACAAAAATGTTCGTTTCAGTAAAGCCCATGAGAAAACTAAATTTAATTTCTTAATTTGATAAATCAGATCAGAAGATTCCTTAAAAAAAAAGAGACGCGACAATGAAATTGCTGACCACACATAAAGTGAACACGAAAAGTTTTTCCACAAATCCGCGAGTAGAATTTTGCAATCAAATCCAGCAATAAACGGAATGTTTTCTTTTTTAGCAATAGGCAAACCAACGAATGTACCGCGAGGATGCACTTTTTTATCGAAACCGTTTTACACTCTCACAAACAAACACTTGGATAGCAGTTTATCCACAGTTTACACATACGAGGCTGCTCGTAGTCGGTTACGGCTATAATTTCTGAATATCGATGGACACCTAGCCACTTTATAGATATAGCAGCAATATAGAATAGAGACCCAGGCGTGTTTTATGACTGCCGTGTACGCGCTCGAAAACCTATGGTACAACTTTCGCGGTCCGTTTTGTTTCATCCGCTTTTATCCATCGTGTCTACTGCCACCTTTTGTAACAAAAGATGCTCGCATTTTTCCCATTCGCCCTCGTAATTCACCTTTCTCTATTTGCTATCATGCCGAGATACTAACTTTCGCGGAATGAAAAAAGTAAATGAAGCGTTATTCGCGACATTTGTGAAGAATTGCGCAAATGCATGAATTCAAGATTTGCCGAAACAACAAATTTCAGCATATTAACAGAGAAAAAATATTATAAAAATATTAGCATGTATCACTATTTTACTTTAAGGCTCCTGGATCTTAATAATTATTCAACCACTAGTCACTTTTCCCATTCAGACTGACTTTATTTACCAAATAAATTTTCTGAAACACATAAAAATATGATGACGCGAATATTACTGTTCCAGGTTTCCTAGGATCGTGACTGCTCGTTAATTATGGATTCATTTGAAATGAAAGTGCATTTGAGCGATTTGATTTATCCGCTACGCATGAGAACTTTACAGCGAGAAATAGTAATGTGCACCATAGTGAAATACGACTATTTCTCCTTTTCTTTGCTACTACCGCGTATTATATGTGCTTTCGAGTGCCCAAGACTTCTCTCGAGATCGTAACTCGCGCGCCCAGAATTATATGGAGACATAGTGTGTATGTGTGTCTACAGCTTTCGAGGGCGTTTTGAGAGAATCATAAACGCCAAGATGTAAATTACTTTTGAGAATGCACTTTGACGGAAGCCCTAGAGTATTAGATTCTCGGTAGCTCGAGAATCACTGTGGAACCGGCATATGGACCAGGATTTCCATTTAGATTGAGATAAGGAAGAATTTCAGCGAGTGGCCTATTTAATTTTTTCCACAAAAGATCGAAAGCAAATTACAGTACGTGACTTTTGAATATTGTTCATATTTCATCAACTTTAAGCCAGTACACAAAAATCCTTGTTTACCGTAGGATTCTCAATAATAACTAATTTGTACGTTACCCTCATTGCAGGAGAGATTTTGGCTTGAAATATATAAATTCTGGTACATACCTGAAACAGAAATAAAAATTTTGATTAGAATAACTCATTCAAGACAATTATAATGACGTTGACTATGTTTTAGAAATTCATCTAAAAATCGAAAGAACGCCATTATTTTATTGGACGCCTGCAATCAGGATCATGGGGGGGGGGGGGGGGGGGGGGGGGGGGTGATTGTAGGAACGAATCAAAGGAAACGAAGTAAGTGCACACGGAGAACGGATTGCGAGCAACATCTAAGTTGATTCGGAACATTGAGAGAGGTCGCTTTGCAAAGGGGCGTCTCGTTTTAATTGCGCGAACGCTTTTCAAGGCATCCTTCCGTTCACTCTAGATAGACAGATGCCCAAAGCAAGGCGAGAATTAAGCGAAGCGTCCTGGTTTTCTCAGATCGCTTGAAATTCCAAACACCTCGAGTGATTTGGGAATGCTGAAAGAACAGGATTGGGAACGAAAATAGAATATCAGAATGATCGTGCTTTTAATTTCCAATGTTATTTGTATCAGGCTAGGCGCACTGATGAATATATTTCTTTAAAATAGAAAAAAGAAGCATGATTATTTATACTGTAGTCAGTTTCCACATCACTAATTTCGACAAGTTATGGGCCCAGGCATTCCTAAGGAAAGCAATATACCTTAAACCACTGTTGGGAGACGTCACATTACATAAACAGAGATTTAATTGAAAAGAATTTGCAGAAGTTCGACACCAGACTCTGAAACCTCAATTTCCGACAATCATTAATTATCGTAGAAGCTAATTACGAGACTTCAACGAGAAGAGAATCGACAGAGTGCACTTTCTTCGATGAATGGGTGTAAGTCTTTGGTGCCCTCGCGGTCACGGAAGCAGGGTTTAAGATTTTCTCTCCTGTCTACCTTCTCGAAGAGTTTGAAAGAGACGAGTGCCGGGTATCTTGAGAGGTTGCAGCGAAGGAAAGACGACGAAGGATGAATCGCAGCCACCAGGAGAAGGAGATGAGAGGGGAGTAAAATGTGCAAGGTGGGGAGGAGAGAGGAGCAAATAAGTAGAAGAGAGGGTTTACTTTGGCTTAGGACTTTAGGCGATGGCCTGTAGTAACCTCGACTTGGCTTGGCTCGACCACGGCAGTCCGAGCAGAGAAGAGCTCGGTTATACCCAGGAAACCGGTTCTTCCCTCTTCAACGCAGCTTCCTTCGGCTGCCTCAAGATATCCAGCTCTGCGACACTGCGAGGGCCTTCCGAGAGTCTGTACTCCTGAGACTGGATGACGACAACGCTGAGACGTCTGCCGTGGACTTTTAACGAAGTTGAATACTTCAGCTTACGGGTACCAAGCCAATATCTCTTTGGCGAGAAATCAAGGGATAACTTGCGTACTCGTGCCCTAAAGCTCTCGAAGTCCTTGCGCTCAAGTGCGACTTTGCGATACGCCGTATTCTATAGGTCTTTATTTATGTTTGGAGTAATCCAACCGTTTGTGTATTTTCATTAAGAAGCAGTCTTCTTTTCAAGACCGCAATTTTTAAACGGGATTATAAGCTTGTTTGTGAGGCTCTTTGGTTCTATAATCGAGTGAACAACACAATCTGTAAATATATTTTAAAGGATCAAATGGCAAAAAGTTTTAGAGATGCTTAAATAAAAGAGGACTGATTTACATATATGATTCATTATCGTCTTTACTGAAGAGAGGGGGGGGGAGAGGGAGAGAGAGATCATCTTCGAAAATGGTAAAGAAGCACAACAACTTTAATTTCTTCTTTAATATTGTCATGATAAATAACTTTTGAATGAGACGGACCTTTACAAAAAAATCTTAGCTAGTGCGGTTTAAACTTATCGAAAAAGTAAAATTTGACCAGTTTAAGTATTTGAGCGACAGGAAATAGTATGTTGCCAAATAAGATGTTATCCTGGGAAGGAAAGAATCAAATAGACCAGGCTTCACCGTTCTCCGGGTATATAAATCGCTGACTGGTAGGTATCTGACCGTTGGAAATGTAATGTAGGTCCCAGGATGATCCGCATAATGTCGTATGCCACCATACGACATAAATCAAGTGTATGTTAGACCGACATGCAATATAACCAACATCGTTTGCTTACTGCGCACATAGGTATCTCTGCTTGTTGTTCTCTCATTTCAGCGGTTGGTTCTGTACTCTAGACGAAATGTCGGTTGCAATCTAATATTGTTGCAGCTATATAATTTTGCCTCATGCTCGTAGTAGTCAGGATCTTACTTATATCGCCTTGAAAAGGTTTCGGAATTTTTGAGAATACCAAAAATGCAGACACTAAATTATTTCCTAATTATAAAAGTTTTTTTCAACTTGAATATTCCTTTGAATCAAAATATGCAGAAATTTAATTTCTGAATTAGAATGCGATACGTGGAAGGAACCTAATTCTATCATTTGGACTTCCGAGCTTTCATATGATGTTGGTACAATGGTTGTACCACCTATACATGCTGGTAGAATGTACAGTACACAAACAGAGAAGAGGCTGATACAAACGGTACCAAACTGACATTTGTCGAATAGGTGCAGGGTCGTTTTTGTTCCCAGTTCTTTTCCGTGATTTTCGATTCAAGCCATGCAAGCGTGGTGTAGGCACTTTTTCACGGGACGAAAGCCACGCAAACAAAGCAAAGCGCATCCAATAGACGACGCACTCACGTCTCAATACGTGTCGATAAACATTTCCGCCGTAGGCTACTCTTTTTTGATGAACGAAGTTCCAACACACATTGCCTCCAAGAATGGCATTGTTTCTTCTCTAGCCCTCTTCAGGCATTGACTTTCAATGCCTTCATAAGTTCGATGTTTTTTTGTATACACAAACGAAGGAAATAGAATGTATATTCGCGCTGTTCGCTTTTAAAACAACACTTCACGCACTGAAAGTTTTTCAATGGAATTACTCAGGTAGAGTTTAAGTAAAGTACATCGTTATTACATCAAACGACTTTAGATAATCTGATGTAATCAACATGATAAAGGTTCACATCACAGGAAGCGGAAATAAACCATGAAAAAAAAATTTCCATCAGTTTTTTATCAGTTTGATGATGTATACCTTTTTGTGAGCGATGAGAAAAATGGTTATTTATAAAATGGGAATATAAGAGACATATAAACCGCAATAACGGTATGAATAAAGTGGAAAATGAGAAAAAAGTTAGGGGGTCCTTGGATATTCCTACTTTGCAAAAAAGTTTTAAGATTTTTTAATTGATAAATCTGGAGAGTTTACCCCTTGCCATGGGGAAACGAGTACACGAATTGAACGGAAGAAGGCCTTTTAATTCACAATGACGTTCCATCATTTTGGTCAAAGTATGCTTCGTCTTCTCGTTAATTATTCTCACCGCTTTACGATCTGCCTTCGCGCGGTCGTCTTCTCTCTCGAATTCGGTATATAAATGTACATTTTTACGAGGATATTAAATATGATTATACCGCGCTTTTTCCTCCTGCCATTCCATCCTGGGTTGAATGTCCTCGTTTCATGTCCCACCCAGCACAGCGGTCTGTGCGATGCATCCAAAGCCACGAAAATTAAAAGCGCTAGTGAAATCGGACAAAAACGTTACAACGCAAAGATCCCAATAAATACTTCAACAAGGATATACGTTTCTGCAATGTTCAGGTTTAATTTACAGTTTACGGCCCTTACGATTTTTTTTAAACATCTGTAATAATTAAAAAAATGAGTATGGATCTCACTGTACGTAATTATTAGCATTCTTGCATATTTTTGTGTGATCTATGACACATGATGACTTTGTAAAGCTCTTTAACTGGGGTGACTGCTGGGGAGATTGATCAGCGATCAGGGTATAAGCATTGTTGTGGAATAGATGTGTTTTTAAATAAACAAACCGGGAATTCTAGATTAATAAAAAAAATCGATCACCCTTCTTATAATTTCTCGTACAATTCCATCTCTCACTTTTCTCATATGAAGTCCTTGATCCCCGAGATTATAACGAGTCTAGAACTTATTAAGTGAGTCACACTTACCTCGAAAGGGATTTTACTTTATTATATAATAATAAAATTTCTGACCCATTTCTGAGACCCTTGGACAGTCGACAGATGATAGATTAAACGAGCATTATTTACACAAACAGATATAAATTATTTCCGAATCCTAGTTCTTCGATCCCTTAAGCTAAATTGATTTAAGAAGCACTAGCTTAAAAAAACAACATTTGGGTTGTAAGGAACGCGAAATAAAATATGTGCAAATAGAATTCATTATAGCGCACAAGAACTTCCCCATTTGAGAGAGTACCTACTACTGAATTTGATGAAGGGTGGTCACCCTTGTTTATATAGCACGCGTGCCTAAAGCCGCACCGGTCATTGGAAACAAGAGAATCTCTTGGACTTTCTCCCCTATGTTGTCTGCGTTCTAAGACCCTTATCGTCATTGACCATGCCGACGCGTTAATAAGCGTTTTTGACGCGTTTGTGGCTTAACGCGCAAATTAATATTTCTGGGCTCAGGCAGAGGCCATGAAGTGAGGATTAGTAAAGTGGCAGTACTTTCGAATTATATGCGAGAATATAAGCAGGCGCATCGCTCTTCCCAGGCGGTGATGTCAACGTTATTATTCTCATGCAAGTACACATTTTCACAAGCTTGGACATGTAATCATCTGAGGACGAGATCCTCAACCAATACTCACACGAACATTTATTACAATCTAAGTATCATTACCCTCGAGGTACGAGATAAATCGAGATTTCAGCGTCTGTTCTATACTTCTATCCCTTTTCTCCCATACACAAGCTTTCGTCTCGTTCTTGCATATAAAATCAGGTTACTCATGGGCAAATATTCTCTGGCGCCGAGGATAGAAATTAGGACCTTCGGAGGAACGAAGTCATGTTATAATCAAGGATGACCGATTGCCATAACAACAAATTTGCTACGGTAATTTGCATGTTAGCCTTTTTTACGACCAAGGAATCGACGAATTATACAGCAGCCTCTAAATTTACATACACGATTGTATGACAAAAGTGCCATGTATTTAATAAATTCTCGAAGTGACGTATATACGTAAAACCATTTATAATTCTAGAATTTTATAGAAATATTAAGAGAGTAATTTAAAAACTTGCATTAGTTATTTTAGAAAAATTTTCTGGTTATATGTTAAGAAGTATGTTTTTCAGCATCTTTAAAATTATTACTTTTAGATTGAAAAGACAATTATAGTTGAGGGTTTCGAGAACTTATGTTTCTAGCAGGATAGACTTTAAAGTGGAGAGTAGAACAGGACGGGTTTTCTTTATTATACATTCCTCTTTTCCAAAGAAAGTTTTTAATGAATGTGCCCCGCAAGGAGCTGAATTCCCTCTGTTACTCAACGTCAGTCTATCTTTATTTATCATTCCTGTTCTTCTATCATTTTGCTAGGTTTGTCTCTCTGTTATACTCATTGGGCATCAGTGGCAGTCACGTTAGTTACCTACAGAGAGAGAACTGCACCTGAGTGCTCCGAGCATTTGCGATTTTGCATAATCAGGAATTGTTTCCGACAGAGATAAAGCTTTATATCAGGGTCAATTTGGAGAATTCTTTTCCCAACGAAACACTATTATTGGTTTTAATAAAGTAGATTCTCAGAATCGTTTAATCACCATGCCAGTTGAGAGTTTTAAGACCTCCAAGTTCTCCCTCTTGTTTCTGGAGAGGAGCGCCCTTAAGTTGAATTTACTAGCTTGAGCTTTAAATTGCGTAATTTATACCGTTCACCCTCCTTCGGGCGGTCATAATTAATTATATTGAAGTCGTCGCGACGCGTGGAGAGGAGACCGGGGAAATGAAAGTAGCGAAAAGTGGGTGGTCGAGTAAAAGGATGGGGGAGCAGCTGGGAAGGGTCAGAGAAAGAGAATAAAAGGCAAGGAGAGTGGAGGTCGTGGCAATAAGAAGGGTCCGCGAATGTCGGCGACGTGCAGCCGGAAATGCCGTGAACACTTGCATCGCGCCTACGCATTTCTACTGGCATTTCCGTAACACCGTTAACCTCACCATCACCACCTTCTGACGACGTTTTTCACTTGCTTCTACTGAAACCCGTGGGCTAGGAGGCCGAGTTACAGGATTGCAGGATTTTCGTTATTTATGACCGGCGATATAATAAACGTCGCCTTGGTCGTTGCAGCAGCGCGAGACGCGGTTCGGTTTTAGAGTTTAGACGAGTAAGCCCAGCGCTCCTCGTTCGAAGCCAGGTCAGGAACGACTTGGGCTTTAACCCAGAAGGAAACACTTATCGTCAACGAGCTAGAAATCTTCCCTAAGACTGCCGATAGTGCACATAGTTTCACAAATTATCGTAGGTTAGAAAATTATGAGTACTTGCATAATATAACAGGTGTACTTAAATCATAAAGAGTACGAAATGCACTTACTGAAATATTGTAAATACAACTTATTTATATTTGTGGTACAAAACTGTAATATACGTATTGCTATTATATGAAACGTGTAATTCTATTAAACATTTGTCGAAGCGAGCTATCTCCAAAATGGTGTCGTTTAGCAATACACTCTCTATGGCTGATTTATCCGATTCACTTTGTTTTGTTTACCAAAGGGGTATCTTGCTCGCGCCTGTGCGTCTATCTTCATAAGCAACAAGAATCGCATCGTCAAAACAAACATCATATATGGCTGTATCTATGTCAGCGATAGAATATAATTGATCTAGTCATAAATATTGTTGTACCGTCAATTCATTTCTATCGGTGAGGTGCACAGTCAACCTCAAAATCAAGGCTTAGAACATATCTGATTTGGAATAAGAAACGTTGGAAGAGAATTATAATTCTGAGTTAGAAATTCAGATAATGCAAAATAAGTTTCATCAGTAATATATTATTTGCAAAATAAATAAATGAATATTTAAGCACTGTTTCTAGTTTGCAAACCCATCAGTAAAAAATGTCGTTTATTTAAAAGTTTAGAAGTTTAATGCATTCTACTTCTGGCAAATTTTCATTTAAACAAAAAAAGAATTTTTAATTCAAACAAATTCGGATTTGGAACCAGTACTTTCAAGATCCGACGAATTCTGACTTGAAACCGAAATATTTTTTTGTAAATTCCTTTTTTATAATCTAAAATTAAAATTATCATCAAAAAAGTCCTGTTCAGTGTCAAAAAATGACCTATTTAAAGACAAAATTATAATTCTTTACAGAAATTCCCTGTCAAAGTGTAAAAATTGTAAGTTTTAATGAAATTTCGTGTTTTAATTGAACCTAAAACAAAAACGCAATTCTTCACGGAAATTACTTTTCCCAAACTCAAAATTATAATTGTCGAAATTTACAATTATAATTCTTTTTGAAAATTCCCTGTTCTAAAGGAGAATTGCAATTTCTTTGGAAAATTCCCTATTTCACACGAGAACTATGATTTTCTTAAAAATGTTATATTCCAACTCAGGATTAGAGGACTAAAATATAAGAAACTACTTTTAATTTACATATTAGTACATTAGAAAGAGAAATGCCCGATACTGAATCACATTCTTGGTTATTACCGTCAAAATTAACCTAATCTTCATGATTTATAACACTATCATCTAATCTAATCTTTCACCAGAATCCATGAATTAAGAAACATGATTAAGTCCATAGAGCCGTGAATTATGCAATTGTCCAGCAGCCTCGTAAATATACCAGTTATTTATCACTTCTAGAAACTAGAAATAAAATTTCTGAAGGTCTTAGCTGTACAGTTAACATAAAAATGAATTAAAATGTAAAATGATTTATTATAAGATTAGCTTTTAGTTAGGGACGATATCCAGTTTCTTATTATTACTACAAAACAATTCTTGAAGAGAGTTCAAAATGTTTACTTGAATTAAATGTAAGTGGATTCGAATTGTGCTCGAAATCGAGAGTGTTTTTGTTTCCAGTAAAGCAAAATGTAATACGAATAAATGTTCAGGAATTACTGGGCGTTACAAAAAGTACCAACAAAAATTACTTTCGCCTCTGCCTGTATTTTTATACGCAATTTGTAAACTAAAAAATATGTGATGTACTTCAGGGAACCATAAAAACACTGAGGAAATGTTGACTGGACTCGGAGGTGTGATCTTCTATTCCACTTAAATATTATAATGTCTTTTCACCATAATCTACACTAAAAGTTTGTCGTAGAAAATTACATCCTCGTTAGAAATTTAGACTCTCGTCAGAGTTTAAGACATGATATGGGAGCTCATGAACGACTTTGGTACATGTTTTACGATTTCCACCCGTACCTTAAATAGTGCTCATAAGATGAAAAAAAAACTTAGAAAGGGCTTCATAAGGAGAAGCATCATTACAAATTATTCCTCGAATTATGCTCATAATTCGTAGACAGCATTTCGCAGCTGCCCTCGGTTTTAATGCCTATTCGTGCCCAAGTATGGAGTGCACTGACCACTCGTAAAGTGAAAATATTTATTTCGAATGTTGCATCTAAAGTATGCACCCTGCGATTACAAGTTATTTTCATCGTCTAAGATCAAACGAGCTGATATTTAGTTCTGTACTGTTATATGCGTTTATACCCGATTTAAGTCCCGCGGCTGTCAATAGCCTTTCCACTAAAGGCCTTTCTTACCTAGAACTACGATTCTACGCAATTTCTTATCACGATTTACAAGTTCCAATGCACTCTGTACCCATGTGCTCAATTTTACCAGTGCCGTCCACGTTTTATAGTTCAAAAAACTCTGAATAGGTATTTTGTTATTAAAAATAACTTTCCATGGTATTGCACTCGTTTTTCATTTTCTTCATTTTACGTAAGAAACTTGACTTCTCGTTCATCGTTCTAAGTATAAATGCCCATTCTTAATGTTTGAAAACTAGGAGGGTCATTCAAAACCCTCCAGTGTTGATATATAGGCGGCGAGTGTGTCGACCGGTCATGCTTTCTTCCAGGTATTATTTATTCCCCAACCGATTAATCAAAGTATCAAGAAGGAATAAAAGAGCCGCCGAAGCTGATGTAGTTTGCACACGTTTTCTATGGATCTGGGGCAAAGGAATAGTGCTCGCGCGCTTCAAGAATGGGAAAAGCGAGGGAAGAAAACGTGTCATCGAATGTATATAAAATGTAACTTCCTGATTTTTCTTCAAGAAGACGGATTTGGTTAAACACTCTACATTTTAATCCACAGAATGCAGCCACTTTTCAGGCTTAGTGTCTTTTTTTTAAATCTTGCTTTTAGCTTCTAATTTATGATGAAAACATGCGTCTTCAAATTCCCATTACCAAATAATAAATTCCACTATTAATACATCTGAAATGACAATTTCAAGACCGTGGTTTGAAATTCCGTCTAATTACGGTTTAATAGAGTCGCATAACTTTTAATGTGATAACCACACGGTGCCGTATTTTCCCAGCGAATGACCTCTACAATGCGAAATTTTAGAATGGACACTAATTTCCCCGCGCGACTATATTTCACGCACGTGCCCAGAAAAGATTGGTTTGGTTCGTCGGTTTCTTTCTTCTTTTCGTTTGTGGTCCCAACTGTGTGCACCTTCGTATTTCACATACCATATATATCGTGCCTACAGAGAGGAAACCGTCGCCGAGGGAACGTGTAAAATTCAGAAAGTGCTAGCGTGCAAGTCGAATTTCAAACTTCATTTCAAGTGAATAAAAGCGGATTTACTTATGACGCTCTCTCGTTGTGGGAAATTGTAGGCAAATGCAATTAGTGACATGTAGAAAATCCTCCGCGATGCTCAAATTCCCGTACGAGCACTGTTTTTACTCCAACTGCAATCAACCCCTTCCATTCTTTGCCCTCTGAATCTTTCCGATTCAAATTGACGTTCAAATGTAAATTTCCGTCCTATAATATTTTTTTACTTCACCTAAATGCAAGATAATGAGTGACCAATGTTGCAGCATGAATATTGTTTAATCCCTGTATTTATACTTATAATTTTTGAACTCTCAGAAGTATGAAAGAGTTTTTTCTCATTCGATAAACAATTTAATCAATGGCTTTGAATATAAAGCTGGCTGAAGATTGGCTTCGACAGTTGGATAAATGCATCACTGCTAGAGTACTCAAATTATTTCTACAAGTATAGACACTATTAGACAGGTGTTACATAACGAGATAACGATATTAGAAGTCGAGTATAGAAGATCCTTCCATTCGCATTCCCTCTGCAGTTGAACGAGTTCTTAAGATACGTCTAACCGTCAGCTTTAACAGAACTTTGTTCAAAACTGCTCCGGGATATCCCACGAAAACTGAAGATTAATTTGGCGCCGGCAGCTTCCGCGGACTGTGGAAAGCGTTTAAAGTATCATCTCGGAATCTCCGTGTCGATCAACGATCAAGCATAAAATTTAAAATTCCCTAAAAATCGGATTCCAGCAAGTTTCTGGACGAGATTTTCATCATAGAGTTTCTTCCTCATTAGTGATCTTCATTGATTTTTTTCGGGTTTTATGTCATCTCATAAAAGCTTCATTCTTAGAGCTTCAATAAATTCTCTATTCATTTTAATTTCATAAAGGAAAACGGGTTTTTTATAATTCTCAGAAAGGAACTTCTGTACGAGAAGTATCAAAACTAGGTAATGCCAAGCTAAAAACCCGGACTGCCACTCTTCAAGGATGCCTTTCCATATACGTGGTTAAAAACTTGACACTCGTTCTGTGGTCCCAGTAATCATCCAAGAACGACGATTACCAACACGCTCGACAGTTCTCTCCTGCAGTTCTCGAAAGACTTGAAAAAGTTTGTTCGATGAGCTATTCTGCGGAAAAGAACGCGAGTGTAGTCGGCCTAAAATGGGCATTTGCACGAGTGACGTGAAGCAGATGCGAATTTTCGCTACTAACTCGGGAAAGGACTGTTGCACACGAAAAAGGACTTGCGGAGGCACGAGACTCCAGGGAACTGTTGGCTGGATTGTCCACTCAAAAAGAAATAGCTTTGATTCAAGAATATTTTTACACAACTTTGGACTCTTAAGTTCTCGACCTTCTCAAGGTTCGTAATAAAAACATCGCTAATCGCTTTTGAGATGATAGAAAAAATTTCACAAGATAATTTTGACTAGATGCTACAAATGAACTCATTGATTTTTAGTGTTTTTCTTAATAAATAATAGCGCTCTTTGTTGATGACACCATAGGAGTCTGAAATTATGAAAGGCGTTCTAATGGTGTACTTGTTAGAAGGTAAATGCATAATTGCATAACGGCGTAATCACTTTTATTAGATCATTACAATACCAGGCTGACTGACTCGGGTTTAAAGAGCAATTTGTCTTCCACCGATGCATATTTAACGCGAAGCGTCGCTCTCGCTTCGCTGCGAATGGATCAGTAATCAGAAGATTTCTTAGCTCTAACTATCGTCCACTATAGCTCTCACTCGATCGGGTATTATTGCTAACTACTAGTCGTCATTTTTCTTCCGACACGCTACAGCGATCAACTATTCGATTATCCGCTCTTCCTGAGCACTCTGATCTTGCCTCGGAATGTATCTAAGTGGGAGTGTACGTGCCTCCGCGAAAGAAGTCGTTAGGACTTTGTCTCCGATACTGCTTCTCTTGAACAAATTTTACCCTTTCAATTCACACTTTTTCTCCTCCCCCTCTTATTGCTTTCGTTCCGAGATGATGCAGATCCAGTTTTATTTATGCATCACGTTTAGAACAAGAGATGCACCTGGAGAAAAATTGTAAAAACGAGTAAAATGCACTCTCAAGATTTAAACAAAAGAATGAGTTTTGCACGCGAGAAGATACTTTAAGGTGTTCAGTACAGAAAACACGCGCTGAAGAAGTTCAGCAGTCGTACTTTCTGGGGAAAGGATAAATATCGGAAAACATTCCTCGAAGCGTAACGTCGGCGAACGAAACTATTGTGCCGGAATTATGTTCTCGAATAAAATACGAAGCGAAGTTTGTCTATTAATTTTGACTTTTGATTCTCTGGGATGAACAGTACCTGAAAAAATTTAATTGTCTACATTTAGATGTTGATCATCCAGTTGGAAAATAAACATTCAGAAGCATTGTACTAACTTTTATTGGAACCTGTGCACGATCTGTATGAGCAACAAGAACCACAACATCGTAAAAACTACTGCGGTGTAACTTAGCTTTTTATTCAAGACTATTACTTGGAGAAACATTGATAAACATAAGTACGTTGGAGAGAAGCTATAATAGGTCAGATTCATCCCTAGAGTATTCATGAAGCAAGTGACGCAAATACAAATACGGCTTTAAGGTAGGTTAACTAAAAACACTTGGTTTTGCTGGAACTACTCGACTCGTTGCATCCAAGTCCGCGAAAGCAATAACAATAGTGTCGTACCTGCATTCCTACCAATCTACCTACCTACCAACCTACTGTCGAGGTCTCGCCACATATTCCTATGCCGCACTGTTGTTACTTTCTAGAAATGGAAAAGGTAAAAGAAGGTGCATTCGCGTGTGCATACTGCACATTGTGGCCGCGACTTTCCCCCTTTACCATCCACCCACGTTGCCACATAGTAATATTTTCAGGTTGCATCCACCACCTCTGCGGATATTCCACGCTCTCTCATCCTCCTCTTCCTTTTTGCTGACCTCTTTTTTTCATTGCCTTTTTTACTCTGCTCTTTTAATTTTTTTCTTCCCTGGTTTTATTTATTTGCTTCCGCTTCCTCTCACGCCTTGGTACTCACCGAGTTTGTCCATCTCGCTTCTTTTCTTCCAACGAGTATCTCTGGTCCGTTTCTTAGGCAATGCTTGCCCCGTGTGACCTCTGTACCTGATTTATAGTTTTTAATTTGAGTCTCATTTCAACCCCGAGCGCGGCGCAAAAAGGCATCCGCGAAGAAATTCTGGAGCTGCCTCCAATCTTTTCGATCTTAAGTGGCCTTCTACTTTTCCTCCCCATACCATCTCTGTTCTTCAAACCCCGAAACCAGGGAGAGACAGAGAGAGAGAGAGAGAGAGAGAGAGAGAGAGAGAGAGAGAGAAATAGATAGAGAGAGGATTAAGGGCTATATATTTCTGCCCATACTTTCGACGCGAGCACGCTTGTGAAAATTCACTTTACGAAGAACAATGCATCTTACGAAGAGAACGAAACAATTAGGTTTCACGTATCGACGAGTAGAAGTAGTAAAACGCAAATTAGAGAATTTTTTTATGACGAGTTTTTAATAAGTCGTTTCTGGGTTTTATAAACTTGCAATTGTCACGGTTTGTGGTGAAGACTTAAAAGCAAAGTTTCATGTTTGATTTTGATCTTTTATCGATGAAAGATCATGATCTTCGAGATTCAATCGATTGACGAACGTCGTGAGCAGGAATTAAAAAACAGTGATGCACCGTAAGTATCGATACGGTTCTTGTGTACTGGATGGGATACAAGAGAGCCGCTTTCTCGGTGAATCGCGAAAGATAGTGGATCACGCGACTAGCCTTGATTCTAGATTCTTCCGGGGTGATCAAATTGTATCCTTACGTGTGTTGTTATAACGATCGCAAATGGGGTCATCAGATTAAATCCTGTTGCACCAAAACAGAGATGAAATCTCGGAATTCAATGGAGAATTAACTTTAACTGAAGATGATTATTACTATTTTCAGAAAACAGAAGGCTGAGAAAGAGGTATGGGCCAGGCATCAGCGAATGGGTAGCTTTAGTTGATTCGAGTGTTGGAATCAGGGCCTTGAATTGGCCTTACTTGGGTAATGGATAACTCGCCTACGGGATACACAGCGTGACGATTCGAGTCCGTAGAAAGACTTTGCCGATCGTTGCGTGATTGAGATCGAGCGAGCCGATGGGCGTGAGTAATTCTGCGGTTCGCCTTTAGCACTCGTAGCCATTATTCCGAACGGTCCTTTGCCTATCGAATCGATAGCGCCTCGGGAGGTAACGTAATTTATTGCACGGCGCGTCCTTAAATCTTAATGCGATTCGATTAAAGGCGACGTTTCCTGGCGACGGCGAGAATCTCGTATCACGTCTCAAGTCCGCTAAGCAAGGTTTAATCGTATTTTCGCGCCCTCTACCCACGCGGTTTTAGTTAACGTCGCAATGGTACCAAGTGTAGGTACAAACGTATAGACATACTAGCATGCACCAGTCACGGGTTAAAAGCTCAACGCTCATCCGTTGTAAACTCGATTCGACTAATCTGCCTTACACCACCATCTATGCCTCCAACAACCACGACTCTTGGATCTCCCGTTATATTTTACGTCTTAGATCCGCAGATCCAGCTGCACATGATTCTATTAATTAAAGAGGTTTATTAATCTCATCATGTCTTGGTATTTACGCTCTTCGACAAATTATTACTCAATAGCACTGAGTTACAGTTATCGTTTAAACATAGTACGCTTTGATACCGTTACTTCTTCAAAATAAGTAACTCGTTATCCTTTTCTATCTTTTTATAAGTAAGAGACCGAACGCGAGTGGTCGAGGACCTTTATCAAATAGTGAAAATTTGTTCAGTTCTCGTGCATCTTTCACCGTTTTCAAGATAAATCAAAATTATATTATTTATTTAATTTTAAATAATTCTATTGGGTTATTTTGAGTTTACCCAAAAAAATTCTGCTCTGCAATCTCCGTAACATTTGTTTGTTTTTCATTTATCTCTTTATCGTTTGCGATGCAATTTAAAAAGATGTATTATTGCTTTGAATTTGTTAAATCTTTTTATTAGGTTAATAACAGTTGTTTGAAAATATCCCTCTGCAAAATCCCTAGAATGTAATTAGTTTTCATGATTCTATCAACTTTTTCAAAATAAATCATATTTCAGATTTTTAATTTTATAAAATATATTTTTTGCTTTCGATCGGAGTGACTGAGAATCATCCCCCTTTTGAAAATGATGTCGGTTTCCGCTCCTCCCTCACCGTTTTCAAGATAACTCAAAATTTACATTTTTTTTTGTGTATTGATAAAAATCCTTTAATTAAGCTAGTTCGACTTGGTTGAAAATAAGCCCCCTCTGCTAAGACCTTCATATCTACTTAGTTTTAACGTTTCTTTGACCGATTTCGAGATAACTCTAAATTTGTATTTAAAAAAATTGTGTATCATCGCCATTTAGGAAATCCTGAAAATGTTGTCAGTTTTCGCTAATCTCTTACCGTTTTTAAGAAAACTAAAAATTTTCATTTGTTTTGTATTTAAAAACTCTGTTTATTGGGTTAGTTCATATAGGTCGAAAACAAAATCCTTCTTTAAAAACTTTAAAAGTTTGGTATAAAGCGATTCCCTTCATCAAAAACCTGAAAATGTTTTTTAGTTTTCACTTATCTGTGACCCGTTTAGAGCTAATTCAAAATTTTGGATTTTTTTCGAATTTTAAACATTTGTTTACTTGTTTACGTTGGGGTGGCTGAGGACCACCGTTTTTATAAAACCTCTGAAAATGTTGTCAGTTTTCGCGTATCTCTCACCCTTTTCATGATTACTCAAAATTTTTTAATTTAAAACAAAATTTTTTTATTGAGTTAGTTTATGTAGGCCGAATACAATGCCCCTATGTTTTTAAAACCCTTTATATTTTTGTCTAAAGCGACTCCCCTCTTGAAAACCCTGAAAATGTTGTCAGTCTTCGCTTACCTCTCCGCTTTTTCAAAATAACTGAAAATTTTAATTTGGGG
>NC_046659.1:101012386-101015151 GCF_010883055.1 Belonocnema kinseyi | reverse complement strand
GTATTTAAACAATATTTTTACTGGGTGATTTCAAGTAGCTCGAAGATAAAACCTATCTTCAAACCACCTAAAATCTACTTAATTTTTATGTTTCTATGACCGCTTTCAAACAAAATCAAAATTTTTAACTTGCAAATGTTCAAAATTTGTTTATTGTTTAGTTTAGGGTGTCTGAGGACCATCCCTATTTTATTTTTTGAAAACACTTCCTCCCCTTTTACCTTTGAATTTGGAATTTAGGGAAATTGGACATCGAAATTCATGTACTTTTTCAATCGTGCGCTTGAGCGCGCATGGTCTGAAAAGGTCTTGCGAGATATTCAAATCTAACACAAAGTATATGACTGACCAATAAGGAATCGGGTCTTCACATTTCTGCATTACATGTTTTGAGATGTTTCGAGATATTGCGATATTCGATGTGTATGATCTTTTTAGTATAGGACCAATTAAAATTTTTGTTGAATTATTAAGAACTCGAAAACAGGACCAGCATATATTTCTACGGTTAATTATGATAAAAATACAAATAAATTGGAAATGAGCCTTCAGCCATTTAAACACATTGATTTACATCTGGATTGGAGAGATCAATATTCATCTTAAAATTATGAATTCAAATAAATGCAAGTCGATGAAAATGAAATAAGAGAATGATAATTAAACGAAATTCAAGATAAGAGAAGTTCCATGGAATTCAAGGAAATTCGACTGAATGCAAGATAAAGTCAATGGAAATTCAAAGAAGTTCATTCAATTTAATTATAGTGAATTTTAACAAGGAAAATTCAAGAGAAATTCGTGTGAATTATAAGTAATAAAATGAATTACAATAAGTAGAAGTGAACTCGAGAGAATTTAGTTCCGTGTTATCTGTGCGTTTTCCGGAGATTACAGTGGTCCAGCAGATCCATTGTAGGAAAAATAGGGGAATTTTCTATCGAAAAAGTGGGATTTTTTCCCAGGATTTTTTTTTCTTTTAAAAATAATAGCCCAATAAAATAAAATTAATAAATGCAACACTTTTATGAGAAAAGACAAATTTTGTGAATTTCTTACTTCTTAATATCTACTACCTAAAGTCATAAAAAAAGAAGCAAGGACAATAATGTTAATTGATATCGGAAGTTCAGAATTAATATACTATATTTTTGTAAAATACTTAGAGTAGGTAGACGCAATCAAATTTCTGCATTTTTCTCAACTTCCACTTATTCAATGATAAAAAATTTAATTACTTCTCAAATATGTTTATTATATTGATTTATACAACATTTTGTAGAGAGAAATTTTATTTTTATGATTGCAGTCATTGGAAATTTTATTTTTTTAAACTATTAATATAAAGTTGGACGGAATATTTTCAGTGATAATTTTTAAAAATTTGCTAAGATACGATGTAGAAAAGTTTAAAATACTATAACATAAATAACGGTAAACCATATCATAATTAATAATAATGCGGTTTTTGAAATATTTATATATTTTTTGCAGCACCTTGAGAAGATTAAAAAATTTCCTTCTCGTTATTCTGAGCTCGTAGGTTAAGAGAATTTTTATAATAAAGAGTTGAATATACTCGACTTGTCTAGAATACGTATTGCGAAATTTTCTTGATGTGCACGAGAACGACTGCTGTCTTCGTTTCAGACTAGGTGGCATAAGCGAGAGACCCGTACGTGTTTATTTCCAAAGACAGCACGACACCTCTTGCATATAGTCAAGGTTGTGAACGCGGGTCTTTTTTAACAAAATAGTAATGTTGGCATTCTCTCAAAGAGCAAGATCTGCTTCGACGTCAACGCCAAGAAGACTATGGGCTCGTCGAATCGTATTAATTCCTGGATTCTGCAGAGCGCGCTCTTATGTGACTCGCATGCTCAGAGAGATTTTTGCAAATTTCAGATGTTCCTCACCCGAGCGCTGTTCCAGCAGATTACGCTGAAAAGTCGATAATCACCACTTTGGATGCTACCTGACCCCAAGATGCTCTTTAGTCAATGAAAGTGGATCTCTTGAGACTTAAGAAAATTAGTCACTTATTTTCTTCTCTTTTTTTTCGTGTCCCACTTGCCTTGAAAAGAGGCTTATAGCAGGAAAGGATAGTAAAAGTACAAGAGTTGGAATAGATTTTGAGGAGCAAGATTTAGTGATTGACTGTAATATGTGGCAAAAGAATATCTTTACGGGTCAGGCTCTCGGCGATGTATACTTCGAATCGTTTGTATCCCTCCTGTCAAGGCTCCTAAATAAGACACGTATAAGGCGCTCCAATTTCATCTGGCACCTGCGTTTCTCATACGAGGACTTTCCTTCGCTGCCAAGTAGTCGTGCAAAAAAGGAAGGTGGAGAAAAGTGAGAAACAGAGGCAGATGGATAAATCCAGAGTGGAAAACATCTTTTGTCCTGACAACTAATAGTGGAGTTGGAACCCGCATTTTATTCCACAAATAAAATGTCGAATTATACGTTTTGCAGTTGAGAGTCTCATTGCCTTAACACCCATGCAATGCATACGTTTCTGTCTGAGTATTCATTTCTATACAATATCTTCATTCTTTTGTGTTTTCTGATGTAGACTTGTGTCATATATATTAAGAAAAATTTCAGCGAGTCGAATTAAAAAGAATTGAAGTGAATTCAATCGGTACTATGATTCAAACCATCGACAGTTGGTGTAAATTTCTAGGCAAAACATTAGTTGGTATGCCCACCCTACCTCGGTAAGAAATGTACCTTCAAAATTAACTATTCAATTGAAAGAT
>NC_046659.1:101003149-101012286 GCF_010883055.1 Belonocnema kinseyi | reverse complement strand
TACGCTAGTGTCGATCGTATGAGATAATCAGAGATACACAAATGATACATACCTGAAATAAAAAGAAATATTTTATTAATCTAATACCATCTTTAAAAATATTTTTAAAGAATAAATATTATTTCTTAGCAAAAACAAAAATGCTGGGCATTAACTTTCATTAAAAAAATAATAATTCGTACATGAAATAAGTGTTTTCCGTAGTATTATAAGACAATTCTCACAGATAATTGCTACTTATGTAATTGCAATATTAGCCTTCAGCCCCTCGCTCTCGGCAATCGCCAATTTCGTACACTTGTATAGCTGCATCACAAATAGCTAGTTGGAACAGTTCTTTCAGCAAAGATAGACCCTACTGCCGGTTTATGTCCACAGGTAATTTACGTATGGAAACTGGGAGAAATCCTTTTGTGAAAGACACCGGGTAGTGAGACAACGGCAAGTGCTTGGCAAAGTAGTTAATTTGGAAATGCGTGTTAAGTTTAATGGGAAGATGTAGACTATCCCAGTATCCCCTGTAGGGAGGTAACCTGTCGACTATTCCGGCGTTTGAGAACGGTCGATGCGTTTATAGGTACATGCGTAGGGTACGCACCTCGCATTTGTTAGCTTGTTATAGAGTCTCCACTCTACAAGCACACACTCCCGCACTTGTAAAGTACGTCTACATTATGCGAACTACAGCTGCAGCGCGTTGTAGACAGGTGGGTCGTTGGTACGTTGCAAGACAATAATGCAACGGGGCACGGTCATCGTTAATTAGCGATCCTCGGCGTCGTCAAGACGCGTGGGTGGTCGTGCGTGCGTGCGTACGTCGCACCCGAGTCATATTAGCAAGGCGTACCGAGCCCAGGGAACAATGAACCAGTGAGTCAATGGCTCGTGTTTCAGTATGGTAATTGCAACGACTTCCCCTTTTTTCTACCTTCGTTCTCCATTTTTCAAACTAAAAATGTGTTGAGACCCTTTCTATGCATTTTAGAATCGTTCTTGCAGTTAATATCAAACTGGGACACTAATGTAGGAGGAGCATACTCACATGAGCTTTATTCCTGCGTAGAAACGTCGATATCCTTTTCATGCAGATAAATGCAAAGCATTTTTTTATGTCTGTAGATCCTTCGATCGATGCTGCTGCTTTTTACGCTTTTGGTTTGGGATTGCGACCAACAGAGAAACATTAAATCTATGGGAAACGGCAGCGTTAATGAGTTTGTCAGCGAGCCGGAAGGTAGCGAAATCGATGATCGGGAGGATTTCATCGCATTGTTCTTAGGGAAATAAAGAATGCGCCTGACCATAATTTTGTGGTTGCCAACTGAGGCAATTACAAGAGAATTCGGCGATTTGAACATAATTTATACCGATGATGGAACATTATGTACCAGGAAGCTGGGACTACCGTTTCAAAGTTGCTAAAGGTTATGTGAAGAATCGAATAGTTTCATTGACCCAATGAATCGTGTTCGTATTGAGCTACATTTTATACGATGAAGAACGATAATGCACGGGTTGCAGTCGCGTTTTGCGCCAGTCGTTGAACCTCCGCAGCCATTCGCGTTTCGAATAACGGCTATCTTGCGTTTAACCTTCGGTCGAAGGACTCCATCCCGTTCATGCCACAACTATTCTCTTTTATTACTAAAACACTAGAAACGCCTAGCAAAAATTATATATTTATTGTTCTCCAAAACATGCAGTAATTTTAAAAACAAACTCCCGAAACGAGTTCATGAATGAAATAAAAAGTATAAAGTGATTTCTTTAAGGAAGATCAGAGAGATCGCAGTTGTTACCCTTGTCTTATCGCATCTGTCGTTTCTTTGGATTTCCCTCATTAATTTTAGATGGTAGCCGATGTGGCACGCGTCCCATACGAGCAAAAGGGTTGTCCGGGAAGCAGGATTAAAGAGACAGGTGGCCTAGACGTATTTATATCGAGGTCTAGGGAATTCGCGCACGGCGTGCCAGCACATTTCTGACATCTAACGTTCATTCATTCTGTCGCGATGCTTTCTCTATGAATAGCTGCTATTTAAAGAACACCCGGGGAGTGCAATGCCTCACGTAGGTATCTATACGTTAGGTTCTCCCGCGATAGCCTCTGAATTTCTTAGTAAATTCTCTTTCCTTTTCTTCCAATGCCTCGTTGATGTCCCCTGGAGGGAAGGTTGAATGGCACAACTTCTATGGGTTACGGTGCTATACAGGGTTTCGTATTTACAATGACTTCCACGCAAGGGTGAGTCTTCTTGCGCCTCTTACTTTGTTAGAAGTGACGAGTTTTCCTATTCAGGTGTGTTTGAAGCTTAGATTTTGCACCGCCAAAAAACCCACTAAGGACTAAATAGAATGTCAAATTGTCAAAGCCAACAGATTTAACGGATGTTTACGAAGAATAGACTTAATCCTAAATACGTCAAATTAAATATAGTTTTAATAAGCTGTCTGAAATTTGAAGAAAAGATGATTAGGAGTCAGTTGCTAAATGTTGTTTATCGTAGTCTAGACTCTAGAGCAGATTTTCAATCGAGGGCATTAATCAGGTCGAAACAAGAAAATGAGAGCATCGATTTGTCTTGCGTCTTATTCTGGATTCGAAATGTGCGATATACGCGGGCAGCTGGCCAGTACAAAAGAGTAGTCGCCACATTCGTTAAAGACTGTTAAGAGGAACGTAGACAGAAGAAGTAAAAGTAAACTTCACTTTAGCAAAAAGGCAAAGACGATCCTTCTTCAGAGGATAAAATAGCACGGGCGTAAGTAGAAAAAGGCATTTTCTAGATCGCCATTGACTATTGAATTTCCAGTTTTACAGCGTGGGGTGTTTGATTTAACAATACTACCAAGTGGCCCTCCCCATCGATAACGATAATGGAGTTCTTTGGGAGCAGCTGCTTTCTTCTTACCAAGAAGCGAATTTTTGGCTATTGTTTCACAAACAAGTTTACGATGAAATAAATTATCTGATTTCCGAGGAGGCGGAAAGTAATGACGTATCGTACTTCAAATTCAGTATAGTAAAATACACATACAATTCCTGGTTAGATTCATGCATAAATTTCCGTACTGATGCATGATGAATCGCATGACTAGACAAACGGAAACTGAATCTAAGGGACCTGGAATTTATTCCTGACTCGTTTCCGTTATTAGCGTACGTGTCAAAGAGACGTCATATTGACATACACGTAGGCCAGGCGCACATTTGGAATGCAAATCTTTAGGCTGCAAGTCCTGGTCTGGTGTAGATAGAAAGGTGCGCCTGATATACCAATGACAAATAGTCGGGTCACTTCGTGTGCGGGGATCGTGCGCGATATTATGTGCAACGCCCATACATTTCACGCCACCGCGTCGACCGTAGGATTTCCTTCCGTTTTCGACTGAAATTCTACCAGTTCACGAACTGACCGGCATTGTCGCGTTCCTAATTGAATCGCCAGTGAGATATGTTCTCGTTCGTCGTCGGATTGGCATTCACGTACATACCCCTTTCTCTCTACCTCAATCTTTCGTGTTAGGTACCTACCTTGCTAGTTTACGTATACCAGGTCGGACATACTAATCCTACTTCCGTGAAGGGCATTACGGAAGGTAAAAACAAAAGAGACCTTCGATGCAGTATGAGGTATGACCTGCCAACAACCATTTTCAAAGGAAACACGCTCGCTCAGCGTTGATCGTGAAATCAGAGCTTCTCGAGAACTTCATTGTGTCTGGAAAACTGAAGGACAACAAGCAAGAAAGAGAGACAGAGAGAGGGGAAGGGGGTTTTCTTCTCTATATCTAAATCACTAAAGCCAAAGGTGCTTTGACATTGTGAGTTTGAGACACAGAGAGTCTTGTGTTCTTACAGCCATGCACCAACATCCACGTGATCTCGGATCATCGTACACAAAGATTCCGAACCCAGTCGTAGGAATGTGTTTCATGCACACAAAGAAACTCGATCCGCTAGTCTTTATAATCCTTTCTATGAGCGTCGATACACCTTCATTCCTCCCCTTTTCATTTCCTCGTTCTCGCAGTAAGCTGAACCGCGGATCATAAAGCATTCATCAACATTTCCTTATATCTTCTCGTTGTCACTGATGTTCACC
The DNA here is from genome assembly GCF_010883055.1 of Belonocnema kinseyi. Lineage (NCBI taxonomy): Eukaryota > Metazoa > Arthropoda > Insecta > Hymenoptera > Cynipidae > Belonocnema > Belonocnema kinseyi. The sequence continues at coordinate 101,008,180 of NC_046659.1, read as the reverse complement.
GAGAGATCAAAGCTATTACATAAGCCATTCTTGCAGAATACCTGCATTGACCTTGACCCTGCGACATCTCAATGAATAGTCAGATATTACAGAAACAATGAGCCATTTCATACTTTATTCTTTCTTTGGCATACCTTTTCATTTATGATGAATCTAAAGACAAAAGACAGAGAGGAAATCTTCAGAGAGAAAAAATTTTAAACACACAAAGAACTTCAAGGGAGTAAATTGTGCGTAGAGAATATTGTCGCAATTTTGCATTAAGTTCACATTATTCAAAGAAACGTTTCCAGGAGTTTTCACGAGCATTGTACCGTTCAAGCAACTTGAAAGTAAACGCAGAGTTGCTGTCAGAGTATTCCAGAGAATTTTGAAACTTTGTCTTACTATTTGCTCTCACAGGAACAGATTTGTGAAATAAGTGTAAACTTTGATGTAAGAACGTCAAATATTGAATATTGATAGTTCCAATTATTTTTGAAACTTTTAAACTACCAATCGTAAATACAAATTACTCAACTTGCAAATATGAACGTTCGGCTGATTTAAAGTCTAAACAGTAGAATTCCTTATTTGTAATGATCAAACACAAACCAGAGCACCTTTTGTTAAAGCATCGACTGTTCAGTTTAGTTTTGAGTAAACTTGATTATCCAGAGCTGCCAATCTACGAATGGCGAACTGTAAAGTCCATCTTTGTCCAATATTAAATTCACCACAAACCTGAACACCGGACCCACGCTTCATGTTGGTCTCTAAATCCACAATTCACAGGGGTCCTGAACATTTAGTCCGCAAACCGCGACGACCTCGTCGCTCTGGCAACGGATGCCCAACCATATTAAGAGCTCCATAGTCAACAGTTTCTCTCTAAAATAACACTTTCTACGATTTCTGCAGTCTCTTTGTCGCTTCAGTCGCTATTAACTCGAGTGTCTAGGCATATAATCATGGTTGTAAAAAACAACTTGATTAAAGACAAGACATATATGAGGCGAGCAAAAAAGGCAGACTAAAAGAAAAGAAAGCCTCGTTGAATCACTTCGTGTCCATATCAAGCAATCATTACAAAATAGATCCAGATTTGATGCACTTCTAGGCTTTTCTACTTTCCGTTTCTATTTATTCATTGAAAGGAAATCAGTATTCCCTTCCTTCTTTTCAATTTATCTTCTCATTCCTCTATATACTGAGATTCTTTTCCTCTTCAAGTATTTTCCTTTTTCATACAGTTTAGAATCTGTCGTTTAAAACCATCAAGGCAGCTTTTACTGAATGGCATACAATTCCCGGTTTTCACTGCGGTCGCTAACGGTCGAATTATTCATTTATAGTTTGAGGAAAGCCCAAATATGTTTAAAAAATGTATGAGGTTCATACTTCAGTTCCTCCAACTCAAACAGAGACCATCTTAACAAAAAGTAATTATGATTGTTTTAATTCAGGCTTTGATTCTAAAGAGCGAGTTTTTATGCATAAAAAAATGATAAACAGGAACTCCGCAAAAGTGAAATATTCGTGGAAGAGAAAATCAAAACTGAAAATAGAATCACAGATTTGATATTGGAGGATAAGAGCTTTGATTAAATCGTCTCGATCTTGAAGAAGTTTATATTAACTTGAAATATAAAGCAACCCTACTAAATATTTCTTTCAGTGACACTTTACTACATTTTCCTCTACGTTCGGACTTGAGTTCTGTCGGTGAGTTAGTTACTTGTGCTGAACATGGTTCTGAGGTGAAATATTAAAGACCTGTGATTTAAGTTTTAACTACATCCAGCTCCTGGCCGCGTTAATTTCCGCTGAAATAAATGTGTTATGTAGGAAGTAGAAGCAAAGAGGCTGCAACTTGGTAACGGATAACTTGATTCGTTTACTTGCTTTCTTGTTCTAAAAAAGGTTTATCGAGTAGAATGAATGAGGATCTTCTACAGCTTCCGATAACGCGCTAACCGTGGCTATTTATTTGAGTTTAAATCTCAATCTGTACAATGTGAAAGCTATGTTTCATTTGCCAAGTGCACTCCTGAAGAAACTTTACGGCCCTTCGATAGAACAAGCCAAGAGTGGGAGATCGTTCTCCAACTACAGACTCGTTCCGACGTCTCGTTAAGAGCAATAACTGTGTACTGTGCTACGAAACTCTAATTATTACTCGGCAAGCGAATCAAGTACACTGAGTTACTCCACGAGCTGATATGACGGAGGTTTAAGTTTTCCACTGGTATAAACTCATCAAAAATCTTGTGTATTTCAAATCTGTCTTACTATTCTGATCATAATCATCTTTACTATTAGTTCAACAAAATATTGATGCGATCCATAATGGAACAATTTGATGTAAAGAGTGCAAGTGTCCCTTCTATGCTCAAGGGCGTTTTCTATTAAATACCACAACACTCCGTACAATATCTGTCTAAGAACATTTTCATAAAAGAAACTGAAATATGAAATATACTTTATAAAACAGAGTTTAAAAATAAGGTTTTTATATTATAAATTGTACACTGTATTACAAATTTTTTATATATTCAAATCCCCGAAAGCGTTATTTTTGATATTGTACAAAAATCTGATAATGATCAAGCCTGCAATTAAATATAAAATTTCAAATTATATTTATATTCCTGTATCTCTGTCAACAATCAATTATAAAATAAAATTTATTGCGAGGTTTTAAATACTATTTAGTTTGAAGGTCGAACTTCAACATATTTTTAATTTTAGGTGTAAGAATGACTACAAACTCAATAATCATTCACATAAAGAAATAAGTATTTAAAAAGTAGTTCGATCTCTTGCATTAGAAAAAATCTTTAAACTAAATCGACCGCAAAATTGTTAAAAATTATGGGAACACCATGGTTTAACAATAATTAATAATTCACATTTTGAAATAAAATATGGACTGTTTAATTTTCAAATAAGTATCCACCCACGGTACATAAAATTCACATTATCTTTTAAAATCTCATCAAAGCCTGATCTTCCATGGTTTCAAAAAATCCTATTAAATCTCCACGTCCTGGAATCTTAATCCCTCTTGGCTGGGCCAGGAACCCCGAATTAATGCGAGTCAATTACGAGCTAGCAGAATACTTGTCTCATTCACGGGGATTTTCGAATTCACTAGCGTGGAAGCGCGTAGAAATCCTATACCGGAAAGTTAAGCCAAGCTCGATTCCAGTAGGCGATAGTAGGAAAAGTTACGGGATTTCGCATAAAGGCGCGGTGAGAGAGGCGAATCAAGGGTGGAAAGAGCAGAGGTGATCTTGTATGTATAAAAAGAAGGAAAGAGAAAGAAGTAGAAAAATCCCCCTTTTGCAAGCAAGCTACCTGCTGCGGTGGCGGAAAAATGCATTTTCCAACAGTTAGGAAATTTATGGACGTCGGACAATGGACCAGGCTATGTTGCCTCCTCTCGCGTTAGCCTCCACAAAGGTGTGACTCCATGGCACTTCCTTCCACCATTCCTGGTACCATTTGGCCCAATAATTTCCATTCCTTACTGGGCAGAAATTACCATTGCATTCTGGTGGGATGTGACAGCTTTTCCATTTTTTAATCGACCAGTTCTCGGGAAAGTAGTGATCAGTGCCTGATAAGTATTTCGCATTGATATAATAGTTAGTCTGGCCAAACGGGGACAAGTATGGCGATTTCTGGACGGGCTATTCGTATAAGTGCGGTGAAATATATCGCGCATCCCTGTCGGGATCGCTTGGGGACAACGTCTCAATTTTCAGAAGAGACTTCCGCGAAGAAGGCGGAGAGAGGCCTTAGGTCCCAGTTTTTCAGAAAGCGAAGTGCGTTCTTTTCGCATTCGAGGGAATCGACTGAAATGACTCCAGTTTCGACGGCATTCCACTTGGTTCTCCCCGTCCCACGAGTCCCACAATTCGAGGGGATTCGCGGTTGTCTTACCGCCGATAAAAAGCCGTCCAGCGGCGATCGGGCTCGCCAATCGGACGAGAAGATCGCGCTGGTCGATCGACGAGACGCGGACATTCCTGATTGAGGACATTTCGCTTTCACTGTGATTCGACCACGCGTCCGTTTGCGAATAGGGTGCAGGCAGGCAAGAAAGCCACAAAAACGCTACGAAAACGATCGCGTCGATCGCTCCGATCATTTCGGGATGATGTCGTTAATTTCGCGGCTTCTTGAACCTGGAGCCAGATCAGGGGCCAACGATTCTCCAAAACTTGCGAGTTTTGTCGTCCTCACCACTCTACATTAACTCTTTCGATGCAAAAACACACTGTCAAATCTATGAAGCAATCGCTTTGTTACGTCGTCTACAAAAAGTCACCCAGTCACAACAAAACGGTGATACCAATTTTAAGCAACTTCACATGCTTCCAATCTGACATCATCATTCCCTTATTTATTTCATGTTTTCATCATCAAATTTGAGGGCTTTCATTAAGCTTGTTATCTATTTCTATTAAACTTTTACTCGGGCAAACCCGGTTATACATCATAGCCACGGACCAAGTCAAGTGACTGATGAGATTAGAATGTTATAAGTTAAAATGTTGTCACAGGCTTATACTGCCCAACATGTCGGATGCATTTTTGGTTAGAGTTGGATTTCTTTTTTATTTGATCAATTTGCACGGGACTGTCCCGGTATATATCATCAGTCACGGACGCATTTTTATAATGCAATCAAGTGATCTGATGAGAGCAGTCTGCCCAGACATATTGGACAAAGCCTGGTTTTTACCCCATCATTGACGGACTGGGTTGCAGTCAAGTACACGATGGGGGGACCTACAGGTTAAGGTGGGTTCCGAACCACCAGAACCTCGGTGAAGGTACATTGAAAAATTTCTAGATATACCGGCTCAGGGATCGAACCCCGGACCTCTGAGGTGAAGTTCGAGTGTCTAACCAACTGAGCCACCGAGGTTCATTATTTTTTAAAAACATTTCAGTGTTGAAATGTTGTCACAGGCTTATACTGCCCAACATGTCGAAGGCATTTTTTAGTTAGAGATGGATTTTTATTTGATCATTTTTGCA
>NC_046659.1:101001212-101003049 GCF_010883055.1 Belonocnema kinseyi | reverse complement strand
GGGGTAGAGATTTTTCAGATTGATCCAGAATTCTCGTGCTATTTAAGTAAATGACACGTCCGTTCCGTAACACTGCTCCGACTCAGGTTGCTAATCAATCTCTCTACCAATCACCCCAAGCGAAGAACGTTACGAAGTCTTTATGTAAGGTTCCCCATTTGGGTCCATTGGTGGCCAAGGTCTTTTGTTTCAGGCGTCATTTACTCTACTGACACAATTTAAATAATTTAATACGATGGTTGAAACCTCCTGCGATGATGTTGTAGGTATACAATCACGAGTGGCCACCTGCGTTGGAGGTGACAACAGTCACCTCTGGATGCTTTCTTAGAGCTACCATCTGCCATTCCACGGGTTTTTAGTGGCTCGCTTCTTGGCCACCATCCTTATTATTATTATTAATTTTTGTCACAGGCTTAAGATGGTTAATGCCCAACATGCCGAAGGCATTTTTGGTCAGAGTTGGATTTTATTTTTGATTATTTTAAGACGGGGCTGTCCCGGTATATATCATCAGTCACGGACGCATTTTTATAATGCAATCAAATGATCTGATGAGAGCAGTGTGCCCGACATATTGGAAAAAGCCTGGGTTTTACCCCATCATTGACGGACTGGGTTGTAGTCAAGTAAAGGATGGGGGGACCTACAGCTTAAGGTGGGTTCCGAACCACCAGAACCTCGGTAAAGGTATATAGCAAAATTTACAGAGGTACCGGCTTAGGGATCGAACCCCGGACTTCTGAGGTGAAGTCCGAGCGTCTAACATTATTATTATTATTATTATTATTATTATTATTATTATTATTATTATTATTAAGCCAGCTGCAGAGGCGGATATTTTTGAGATGGGTTATCCGAATTTCTGCGTGAATTGAGAACAAGCTCACGAATTATAAGAGAAAAGAAGTAGTACTCGCACAAAGTGACCTCTCAACATTGAATTACATCCACTTCAGTAAAATTAGGTACCCAAGTATAGAATTCTAAAGCAAAATAGTTGATACACAAAAACGGAAACGGGAATTCATGCTCAAAATTATAGAACCCTGTCGATGGAACTATTCTGGATTTAGTCCGCGAGCATGCAGTTTACGCCTTCGTCGTCACGTAAGAGGTAATCGTAAACCTTCAAAGATTTCCAGTCACGTACATAAGGTCCATTCGAGCTAGGATGCTGTCACGAAGGTCCATTCTTACGTTCGCCCTCTGCTTCGTGTATGTGTTACGTGTTATTCGCAACGACCGTAAGGGAAAGGTGATCTACGAGGGGAGTTTGCGGAAGATGGGAAATGGTGGAGTGAGAGTGGAGAAAATCCTTTCGTCAGATCTCGTTGAGAACCTTTCTGGATTGTCGCTTTTTCTTGCTCGTCCCGTTTTACGTGTTCGTACGGAAGTTTTTTTCCCAGAGACTTCAGCCCAACTCGAGGTTTTATTATGCTAAAGAAAACGAAGGTACGAGAAGACTACGACCCTTTTGTCTTCATTGAAACCATTTCTAAGCCAGAAGATTGTTAAAGTAATCCGTGTTTACTTATTCTACTAATCTCATCAGGCACTCGCCAAATATTTAAGGTGCTAATGCCCTGTTTAAATCTTCCCGACAAAGTACCCCGCAGCAGATGTACATGAAATGGCTTTCAGTCGATTTTGATTAAACTTCGTAAAATTGTAGTTGTCAATCTCTCGATCAAAAGTGTTATGGGGCACAAAGTCCGAAAATGGACATTTTTCGAGTCAAACATTTTCATTTAAAGGGTTTAACTCCATATGAGATAAAAAATGAATTGGACTCAGTTCATGGCACATCTGCCCCTGCCTTAGCAACGGTTTATAA
>NC_046659.1:100948142-101001112 GCF_010883055.1 Belonocnema kinseyi | reverse complement strand
ACTGGTGAGTATTATGCATCATTATTAGAGCAGCTGAAAGAAGAAATTTTAAAAAAACGACCACATTTGGCGAGAAAAAAAAATCTCTTTCATCACAACGCCCGAGTTCACACATGCTTCGTTTCAATGGCTAAAATTGAAGAACTAAAATTGGAATTGGTCGAACACCCACCGTATTCACCAGATTTAGCCCCTAGTGACTTGTTCTTATTTCCAAACTTGAAAAAATGGCTCGGTGGACAGAGATTTCCAGACAACGAAGACGTCATTGCCTCTGTAAGCGCTTATTTTGAGGAACTTCCGAAAACGCACTTTTCTGAAGGATTAAAAAAACTTGAAAAGCGATTGACCAAGTGTATAGAGCTCCAAGGAGATTATGTTGAAAAATAAAAAAAAATTTACCCAAAAAAAATTGTTTTTATACTTCATTCTAAGGACTTATTGAACTACCCTCGTAATGACTAAACCTCGCTCATGTCTTGCCTTCATTGGCTAGATAATGACTAAATCGCACTCATGACTTGCCTTCATTGGCTGGCTGTTGACTAAGTCATTCTCATTTCTTGCCTTTATGGGTTCTATATTGTTTTCCTTTTCATATCTTGCCTTTATTGGGTGAACATTAGCAATAAATGACAAGTTCACATTGAATGACCTTGAAAAACGAACAGTGTTTTAAGGATATGACTTAGAGCCCAATAACTTTCACAGGGAACATTTTTTCGCAGAGCTGCAGTTTTCGAGATATTTGGTAATGTTTCTTAAAAGGGTTGGATGTTTACCCCTCTATAACTCGAAAAATGTCCATTTTTGGACTTTGTGCCCCATAACACTTTTGATCGAGACAATGGGAACTATAATTTTACGAAGTTTAATCGAAATCGACCGAAAGCCATTTCATGTACATTTGCTGCGAGGCCCTTTAAAGTAAAATTAGATCAATATTTACTTGCTTGTGCACCATAATCTTGTACAAAGGAGGCGTTCACTTATGATGTCACACACCGAGGGGCAGGGGAGGTTTTTGTCAAACGTGACAAATCGAGACATATGGGGGGTGGGGGGAGATTCATTCTGCGCGTGATGTCACGGAGGGTTTTCTTGTTTTTAATTAACAACCTAAAAAGTATTAAGTCTATATATATCCTAGCTGTTTGATATTTTCTCTGAGAAGAATAAAAAAGTGTTAATAATCAGGTTTATATTTTTGATTATGTTCATGTAACGTTTGATTCTCATATTCGAGAAGATTCCGAAAAGTATTTCATAATTCTTTTAAAAAATGTGAAGGGGGCCGAAAGAACGTGACGTAATATTATAGGTGGGGTCTCGTTAATTCGTAACTGAGCGCGACAAGGGGTGTGTGGGGGGGGGGGGCTTGAAATAAAGCGTGACATCATTTGTGAACGCTCCCAAAATAAATTATAATTAATTTGTAATTACAAAGGAAAGTGTAACTTTTTCTAAAATATGTTTACTTTGATAGTTCAGTTCGTTAGAAAATTTGTTAACGTTTAAAATTTTCCTGCCGGATCCCACCGCTGCCACTTATTAAGGGAATTCAGATGTCTATCTATTATGATTAAACATTAATAAAAATAAGATCTGGAGCACACGCATCCTGTCGTGAGGATTAAATCGAGTATCAATTTCCATGAAATAGAAACTTAATTTTACGATATAAATAGGCTGGGAGCAAATCGAAAGACACGGAGGCACTTCCGCTGACTCGCGAGGCGTCATTATATACCGCACTTGCGGAGCCTTATTTCTTCGAAATAAGCCGCATTAATTTTCTTAAACATAGTGGCTCTGAGACTGCCGTAGCCGGTGGTGCAACTTGAACAAGTTAACACAGCCCATTGCTGCCACATAGGCAGCAGAAACATCCGCGATCCAGCAGCAGCAACGGCGGCATCGGCAGCGTTTCGCCGCGGGTGTACAGGAATTTTCAGATTGTGGGTCCGCAATCGGATCGCGATTATCCTTTGTTCGTGCCCCAGGGTCGTGGATGGAATCGTTCGGGCTCCTCGAGGTTCTTTCTCTTCCAAACCTCTCCTTCTTTTGCCTTTAGCTTCGGCAGCTGAGGATCGGGAGAAAGTGACCGCCACCTCGTGCACCTAATGACGCCACCTCGCGAGACCCTATGGCTGTAATCGCTCCACGATCATGAGAGCCAACGCGTCAAAGGCGTCAAAACCACGTCACGCGAGCTTGACTTTTAAACTCGCCTAGGCAGAGGTAAACGCAGCCTAGTCATACATTTGGTAAGCTAGCTGGAGCTGGATGGATAGGCGTCTTAAATACGAACAATAAAAAGGCTTACTCGATGCATAAGTCTCCCTAAATATTAAATCATTTTAATCATTAGGCGTGACATTTCATTTTATAGGTGCCAAGCAGCGTTCTACTTTCTATGTCGTTTTAAACCTGTAAAAGTTGGAGTACTTTAAATTAAATTAGGAAACTTCTTACCAACAAGTATTTAATTTTTACTAAGAGCTTGCATTCCATTAATCATCGCTCGTTCCTTAAAAGCAGTGGTGGGATCCATCAACAATTTTTTTGGAAGATGTTCCTTTAACCTACATACATTTCATAAGTACCTTGCACATCCGTCTATCAAAATTATATCACCCTTTTAAAATACAGTTTCCGGTTTCGAAAAGTGTTCCAGAAATAAGCGTACGTCAATTTTCCAGCAGTTCTTCAGCTGGACGCGCAGATAACGAGGATCTGTGACAAGTTTGAAAGTGCTCGTGCGAGCTTGAACTTCTTGGCTCGCAAAAGCACGTAAAATGGGAGCAACCTTATCAGCAGAAGGCTAGTGGCTATCTGGACTGATGTAGTTACCAGAGAACCTGAGTAAAATGATTTGTCACAGGCAGCTCGCTTGGAATATTTTACGAGCTTTTCGACCTCAGCACGTATGAGCATACTGCGTATCTGTATTTTTTCATTACCGCCCCATTCCGCGGAACAGAGACTCTTGCTAAACATGTCCACTCAGAGGGTTGCAGGATAAAAACAGGCTCGCATCCTCACGTTGCATCAAACCCTGCAACGTCCCTTGAAACGCAGGCTCGAATACCTTACCACACCCTATCTCGTTTTACTCGTTGCGAAATAACGATATTCTGGCAGCTTACCATGTGCATTTTAATTGCAACATCAAGTCCGCGCTTATTTGGCCTGACCGTCACGTTAAGAGAATTGCGGACAAATGAGTTAAGAGATGGACAAAAGAATTGGCAAATAGCAAGGAATGAAACAAGATAGAAGTCTAATTCATATGATCATTTTGCTGAATACAAATTACGTCTTTCATAAATAACTTCCTTAAATTATTACACTAACTTAATAATTAACCTTCATTTTTTAATTTAGTTCTTTAAATTTGTTGTGACTTTCAAAAGTACCTAAGAACTTTTATAATCATTTCTTCCTATAGATTGCTTCAATATTCTCCTTTACTACCTTTCTTAACAAAAATATATGGTAACTGCCACATCAGAAGACAAGCTCATTATCTTGAAACGAGTTGAATCAATTATTTGAGTCACTCTGTATTAGAAAGACTCTTGATTATATCCAGACTAAACACTAATTTAGACAAGAAAATGTATACTCTTCATCAGAGAAAAATCGATAAGAAACATTTCCTTTGAATCTAGGTTAATGCGATCATTTCCTTGATTCTTGAAGAAAGCAGACCAGCACAAATGGAGTGTTTGGAGAGAGAAAAGAGACAGTGGAATTGGAAGAACGAAGAGGTGGAAATTACAGGAAACTGCATCCGCGGTGAACTGTGGATTACAAAAGCAGAGTACACAATTTCTGATACAATCGGTTTCCAACAGCGGACGTGGAGTCAAGTTTGTCGTAATTTCGTTCGTGTCGAAAAACAGACAGTAGTTGTCTTCGCGTGGTTCGACCAGGGTGACAAAGCGCAATTGCAAATTAACTCCAATTCTGCCCTCTCTTGTTCGCTCTTCCGCGTTTGGAAATTCTTTAATTTCAGTACACGGTCGAACAAAGTGTAGCGCGAAAAAAAGCAACCAAGGCGAGTTCAATCGGAGTCGGAGAAGGGAAGGCGTAGTTTCGTTTTCTGCTGCTGACTCGAGCACCGCTGTTTCTATTGTGCTCTTTCTTATCTTATTCGAGGAAGCGCCGTCGTGACCAATTATGTAAATCCACCATTCCATAATTAAATAGTCACCGACGGAGAGCTTCGAAATCGCGCGAAATTCGAAGCGCGCTTCTACCGCTCGATTTATCGCGCTACCATCGCCAACGCAAATGAAGAGAGCTACCAGAAAGACTAGGCACTTTGTCCAATGAGATGTATGTTAATCAGGCTAATGCCACTTCCACGGTTTTTCGTTTAGATTACAATATTTTAATTATATATTATATCACCCCCTTTGAGAGAAAGAAAAACACACATATACACCTAGGACAGAGAGAAAAGTTAAATATTAGTATAAGAATGCAGAAAAAAAGTGCGTCTTAATTTTATTCCTTCAACTAACAGGTTCACGACATCTGCGAATTTTCTTCCACGAAGATTGAACTTTACAAAAATAAGAAGGTATTTAATTATTGAAATCCATTCACCCGGGATTTACTAATCCTCTCTGGAGGCAGCGAATCGAAAAGGAACAGGAGGATTGAAGATGAATAACAGGACATAATGAAGAATAAAACTCACGAGCGAGACGTTAAACTGAAAAGTCTTTAAAAAATGATCTCTCGGTCGAGCGGACCACCTAGGTAGCAAAGAAACGTAACCCACTCGATCGTTTTAACGGGCTATCGTTGCGACTCACTTACGAATTACCTGGACGCGCAAAGAAATTGACGTGGCAAAGATTAATTAAAGAAATTTCTTTATTTCTGCGCTCCAACTTCCCTTGCTCTCGTTCAGGCTAACCTTCGCCGCGACCGAAGCTCATCGGAAGACAAATCGGTGAGATTTGCATTTTTAAACAACATAAATTAAACCGGGGATGGCTCGTGCAGACGAAAAACACTAAGGTGAATCCCTAGCGCTTCTCAACCATTGGATGATGGGTGCATACCGTAAAGAGAAATGGCATTTTTACAGCTTTATGTCGTAAACTTTCAATTTAAAATTAAAAAAGATCATTTGTAGTTTTTGCTCTTTCAACAACTCGTGCCAGCTTGAATATTAATCATTTTAGAGACGCACTTCAAATAAACAGTATAACTAGGAACTAATTATACATTGAGGATCTTTACAAATGCGACGTGAATAATTATAATAATTAAAAATAAATGGTGATGTATATGGCCCATTCCAAAGTTTTTAATCACAATATATTGCTGTGACAGGATACTTAAGCATGATTTTTGACTTAAAAAGAGCGTAGTGGTAACAAATAATATCCAGCAGTTTTTATTTAACTTTTGTCTTCGTTTTGAGGTCACAGATAATGTGACGTACTTCACAGATTGAAATAAATGCATGTAATGGTTCCTAATCAAGACTTGTTTGTATAATATTATTTTTAAATATATTTACAAGGTCCGTGGAATGTGGATCGTATAAAATTAATATCATAGTATTAAAAAGATTCAAAATCATTAAATGCGTAGATCTATATTTTTATGTACGTTTTTAAGTACTAGGTGCTAAAGAAAAATATTGTAACCGACTTCTTCGGAAAAAAACAGTACATTTTATAGAGTTTATTTATTTGTGTGGATTAGAAAATGTAGTACTTATTGAGCAATGGGTGGATAATTAAAGAAACAAAAAAAGAAGCCAATTAAAAGACTACACATGAGTTGTCGGGAAGCATAAGACTAGAAAAAATGTTCATCGAGTACGTCTTGGAATAGCTTTTTCAGGAACTTCGTTATTTTATTAAAAACAGTCAAATTAAAATTTTTCACTTTCTGCAAAAGAACGACACGTAGGACAGATTAGACAATACAAAATGCCGAAAAAATATACATAAAATAGACGAAGAAAGACAGCAGCATCGAATTTAGAACATTTTCTAGCAACAAGTAAAAACCTTCCCCACTACTCCACCGCAGCTGCCAACCTTCCTTTTTAGCTTCAAATTGTAGTAAAAAAGCTTCTCACAGTAGAGAGCACTCACCGAGGAAATAGACATATGTTCCACGAAACAACCTAGTTTTTCTTCTAAAGAAATGAAAATGATAGAAACTAATACTGCGTTAGATTTCTTAAAAGCACAAGACAAATGAAGGAATTTAAATATGCGACATAATTTTAAATAAATGCCAGAAAGGAAGAAAGGAACTTGAATGAAAATGCCATTAACTCTATTTTTTTTCCTCTGGTCAAGCCTGTCAACATTTTGTGGAGAGTGAGGCGTGATTTCATTGATAAACAGTTTTTTTCAGCTCTGGAAGCTTTTCGGAGTAAGCGACCAGGTTTTTTTCCACGGGGCGATGAAAGAGTGCTGCCAATTAATAATGCGACAAGAACGCGTCTTGCGGCAGTCGCAACTTGATCGAAGGGGGAGAATTTTTTTGGACACATGGGGTTAGAGTTCCTGCTCGCAAAAGAGGACAGATACAAATGAAATACACAGGATTCCGTGGCCATTAATGCGACCAATGATAAATCGCAGGCAATACTTTAAACGATGACTGGCGTGGCTACGTTCTTGTTTGTATTTTTGCCAAGAGCGAGCAGCGGCCGGGACCTCCTCTTTCTCGTGTTCCTCCCACCCCCTTGTCACATCCAAGTACATATAAGCACGCACTAATTCCATCCTTATATACTCATATATACTCGAGTGAGCCGCAGGGGCACACCGCACATCGTGCGGTACCCCGCGATGGACTCGTACTTTGATTTATTATTTTACAATTACGGATAAGCACTCCACTCTGAGCTTTTAAACTTAAACGCACCCACTCATGGCCAATCGAATCGTTAACTTTTAAATTAATCGGTTGTTTTTCTTGAGTAAGGGTTTTTTGTGCTACTGATTTCGAAGTCACGTCATCTTGACAGTTGAGAGTAAACGTGGCTTTTGCACTGAAAACAAATCATGTGCTTTTACGTCTATTAGGTTCGGTTGAGCTCTTAAATCGGGAAGCTGTTCAAGCTCCACGCACAAGAGAGCCCTTTCGAGTATGCGAATGAAGTAGTTGTCAATGTGCTTCCAAACTCCTAGTAATGCCAGCGAGCTAGGGTACAAGGAACAGTTTTCGACTCTTGGAGAGAACTAGTAACAGCCGCGAGAGCAGACAAGAGGTCTTTGTCATATTAAGCAGTCCTTCACATGTTTAGCCTGTTCAACTGCAAGAAGGACCCCCTGTCAAAGATGCTCTAGATCCAGTAATTGAAGAAAATTTAGAGGCATTGAGATTTCCAAACATGTGTGAAAAAGTGATTTTCTTTGTTTCAATTTGAGAATAATTTCAATTAAAACGAGTTTTATGATGGAGATCTTTCACAAGTCTCAGAGGATAATACGATGCACGGCATATCAAGTTACATGCGAACTGTAAAGTCAAAATAAACATAAAGACCAGCTTTAATAACATTCATTCATATTCGTAGAACTGAGTTTGCGTATCCAGAACCGTAAGCTTTATTATATCCTGGATTTATTCAAGACTGAAGAAGATTTGTTCAGCTACGACCCTCAAAACCTCAAAAGAAAAGTAGTAATCTGGAGCTTGTGTATTGGTAAGCTACTTTTGCTAAATGCAACATCAAAGTGTCTTTTATATTTTCTACTCTAGCTTGGGCTTTGAACTTAAGCCAAACAGCAAATCATGAGCCCGAATTACGCACGTTGTTGAAATAAAAATGTTGTATGAGGAAGAAAATATTATATAATATGATGGTCTGAGTAAACAATCAGGATTTGGATCAGCTATTTGCTAGACTTCAGAACTAATTCTTTTTCTGAACCTGACGTACGGTATTAAAAGCTTAGTTATTCGTTCTTGACGTTAAATTCGCTTTTTTCACAGTGTCTTATTTCACTCTCGAACAAGAAGAGGCCGGCGTTGTATTTTATTCGTAAGGGTGGCTAGACGAAGAGTGGAGGCAATTTTATTGGATGTGACACTAAGGCTCCTTGCGCGAAACCTTCCATCCTTCAGTCGAGCAAGCCTGCCTCCTTTTCGTGTTGGGAGGTTGGGGCTTCAAATGGCTGCAATATCAACGTGTATTGACTCCTGGAATTGGGAAGACCTTCGTTTCTAGGGTGTCTTTCGCACACCCACTTCACCCTCCTTGTCTCATACTCTCTCCACCCAATTTCTCTTCACTTGGTGCTTTTAGACCCGTTCCAGTTCGGCCACTTGGTCCCGTTCCGTTCACCGAATCACGAAAACCAAACGCGTCTGGGGTCCTCCTTCGCTTCGTTTGCCGGAGATGAGCTTAAATGTCGTTAGCACGCACGAGCACAGCAATTCCGAGTTTCTGAGGTGTCCACTACAAAATGGACCTCGAACTTGTTTCTTCTTTAACCACTGACCGGATTGACTCTCTCGACTCTCACGTGCCAACTTGCTTTCGAATTCCTACCACCAGAGCCTTTTTAAAGCTTAATTCTACTTTTCTTATTTAGTCCAGTATAAGGGTTTGCTAACTCAATCGAAAATAGTGACCTACTTGTTCGCCACTATAAATTCGATAGCATATGAGAGTATAGATTAGTAAATGATGATTACAATGACAAACAGGATATGTTGAGGATTATTGTTTTAAGATTACAATAATTTTCTAAACCAAATTAGAATTTAACAGTTTTGAAATTTATCCCTGACTTAAACCCTCGAAAGTACTATATGTCGGGCAAATGACGGTAATAGGAATCTAACATAAAAACTCGCTCTACTTATATTTAGTTTACTTAAATTTACTCTTCCAGTTTTACAGAATATATACTTGTCAGGGCTTTGGCGAAGAGAATTGCATCCCTATCGAAATGAGTTTTAACGTCGACTTGATTTAATTGGAAAAAGGGTAGTGGTGTGCCTCTCGCGTTGTACAATAATAGCGATTGTTTTATAGACGATCAGGATTTGTAGTAGTATAAAATAAAGGGTCGCTAGAAAGTCGTTCGAATGCAGATCCGTGAGCAGGACGCGTGTCACGGACGCGGAGAAGATGCAATCGGGCATGTAAAACAGGGTTGCTTGTAACGTACGCGTCCTCTCTCGCGCCTATTGAGAATCGTTGGAAGTCACGAACCAAGGTGAGAGAGCGAGGGTCGAGGACCGTGGCGGTCGCTTTTTGTTCCCGACTGTACAGTCCGTCTGATTTCAATCTGACCATTCGTGTTTCGAGCTTGCGGTTCAACACGGGGTTGAGCGAACCAAGAGGGACAACGAGGAACCAGAGGGATTAGGGCCAAGGGTGTCTGCCACATTTGCCATACCATTTACACGCACTCAGCACTGTTAGGTGCTTCAAGAACGATTGCTTGATGCTTGCTACTTAATGTCCAGTACTTCCGCTCTATAAAGTGATCACTCGCTACTCGCCAGGGATCCGAAATTCTTTCATGGTATGCAGTACACGCCAATTTATCGGAAGTGCAATCAAGGCGGAACAATAAAACACGCGTGGGTGGTAAATCATTGTAGCCTTCCTCGCGATAAAGCAATCAGGATTATTCTTACAGATTCGCTCATCCTATTGCTTCCAGCACGAGAACTGTAACTGACCTACCTCGATAGATAGATCCTCGGCACGGAAAGACTCCTTATATCCTTCCCAACGCAGTTTATAAACGAAGAAAGATTTATGTTATGATAAGAGTGGTACAATTCTTTTAAATTTTGTCACTGGAAAGTTTTCAAAAAATTCTTCTATTTACACAGGTGTCGAAAACATTTTTTCCGAATAACTAAGTTGCATATCGATATATTCCAAATTAATTTTACCATTATAAAATCCCAAAACGCTATTTTTCGTATGGTATCGATTTTTAATTCCAGAATTTGCAATTTTTAACCCATCCTACTAATTAAAATTTTACTTGAAGTACGCTAGACTTTGCTTGTCGCAATTTTGACTAGGAAGACACCATCTTTAGAAATTTAATGTAACGGATTTAACAACAAAATTTTAGTTTTGAAGAATTTTTAAATCGCAGGCATTTAAACATACTTTCAATTATTAAAAGAATATCTTCCAAATACAGTAATTCAGAGACGTCCGTTTCTTACTCATCTTCACTTTCAAAGATTCAATGAATTCAATTTTCCACTATAATTATTATTTATTAAAAAGGATTTTTCATTCAAAATTTTTTCAAACAGAAGACATTCATAAAGTCATTAACTTTTACAAATATTAACATCTTTGGAAACCTTAAATTGAGGAACTCTGTGATCCTATTCTCTCTAAATTTGAATCAATGAGATTTTTATTGTGAATATGTAAGATTGCATCAAGAATCAGAAAATATATTCAATGATTTGATTTAATGACCCATTTCTCACTGATTCAAATTTATAAGATAAGATGAATCATTTTATTTCAAACTGCTTATTCTTGAAGGATGAATATTTTTTTCAAAATCATTTATTCTTGAAGCGATTCAAATTTTAATATCGGTTACTTCGCAATTTCTTCACATTAAATTTTACAATTTTGAAGAATATGTACTGATTACTGAGCAACTTGAATTATAAATTTGGAATTAATTTATTTCAAAAGTGTAGGAACTGTCCGCCTGAAAATATGCCTTGAACTTGAAAAAAAAGATTAGAAAATTAAGGTCTTCTTTAAAAAAAATTTTAAACCAAATTTATTTGAATTTTATACTTTTAAATAATTTAATTCTCAAAGCTTTTTAGCTTTCAATTAAACATGATTAAGTTTTAAACGTTTTCAATTTTAATTTATAGAATGTTGAATACTTGAAACATAAAATTATGCAACCTTCAAAGCGAGACTATACGTTTTAAATGCAAATGTTTCCAAAATCTATTCCAAACCTGCAGTATTATTCAAACAATTTGACGAATGAATATTAAAAACATGTATTTTTAATCAAAATCGCTCAACAAGATTATTTTTTCACAACTGTTATTTTGCTTACGCGCCGAGAGATGATAACAAAGGACCAGCTGAATTTACCTGAGAAAATAATGTATTCTCTTGTGTTTTAATAATGGCTCCATGTTACGATTTCAAATGAGTTGTAGTGATTAATTTCGGGATAAATTGTATTTTGAAGAGAGCTATTCCCGAGGGAAATGCAAGTTACGACCACACATCCTACGTTTTAGTACTGTCGCGTGGGCTCATCTTTGTCGTCATACAGTCGCTTTCTATATTCGTACTGTCGGAGGAATAACGATCGAGGACAATAGGACCCTGTTACGTGATAGCGGCGTCGGCCATCCAGGGCCACTGATAATTTATACACTACTGCCAGTGACGGACAATGGCTAGTAATTAATTGCCTACGAAGTACCGAGAGGGTAGCATTGTGGTATATGTATCTGGTATTTATCTTGAAATAACAACAATACAGTCTGCACAGCAACACTCAGCTAGCAAAATATGAGAAACGTAATTATTTGCCCTCATCAACAGTGACGTGACCAGTTCAGGCAATTCTTTATGTACACTTCTACAGACAGCTATCAATGAAATGACCGATTACTATCAATTTAAGATGAAGAAAATTAAAGGGAAATGCATGAAAGCTATTTTCTAACAAAAAGTGACTTTGATGAACGATATTTATGGAAATGTCTGCATTAAAAATGACTCGCTACAAGAAATCTTTTGGAAAATGTCTCAAGTGACTTTTCCTTAATGAAGAGAGCTTGTATAAAAAAAGGAGAAAAAATATCCAGTATCTGGATCCATTACTTCGTACAGCCTATTTTCGCCTCCACATATCATTCAACACCTAAGAAAATATGTTGGAGCCTGTAGTAGGTCTACCACAGATTTGTAAACCTATTAACAGATTTAACGGTTTTGAGTCGAATGCCGCTGTCAAACAAGACTTTTTCAACCGTAGGGGACGAAGATTAATTTGCTTTCAAACGCTTTAGAAAAGTGTTGTAATTCAATGACACTTCAAAAATTAGCTTGATTCTATAAAAAATCACACATCTATGAAAGTTCCCTAATTAGTGGTTTTACGAGAAACACGAGAGAGCTCACAAAGAAGTTTAATATGAATGGCTTTAAACAGGTGAAGCTTAGAAATAGAAGAGTATTCAGATTTACATTCGATATGTATGTAGTTCTGTACCTATTCATGTTCTATTCTCGGGTCTAGACGTTAAACGGTCTCCAGCAATTTTCAGAGTGCACGTTCATTCATCTCGACGAGTCTAATTGCGCAGCCGTTGGTAAGAAATTTCGCGTATAGTTCCTCCTTAAATGATGTACGCGAATTGGAGAAAATGAACGCCAGAGACGGAGACGAGCGGAGATGGTTCGTTAAAAATACACGTCCCCAGTGTCGTAATGTACGAGCGACATATACGAACGAAGAGGCGTAACGAACTGACAGACGGATGGACGGATAAGTGTATGCAAAAGACAGCTGTGAAAGAGGAATACTATTACAATTTTATGTCTTCCTTTTTTCCTTCTTGCCCAGCAAGCCTCTTAACGCGATATTAAGCGTTTGAAAACTTCATTAACATGCTGATCGCGGGACACTGCTATCGACCTTGCTATCGACGACCGCAGGCGTCGAACTAAACATCCCACTCATAGGCCAAAGCCCTTTGCAATTGCTTCTCTTTGACCTTAAGGAGATAATATATTTACATTTGCCGATTAATTAATTTCGGAAATTTTTAGCTAATGACGAGTGTTCAAAACTTCCAAGTTGCAAGTTTATTCATCATCAGATATTTTTACACAATTTCCGAATCCTCCGAGTTCAAAGATGTTATAAAAATCGGAAAATTGAACATTTCTGATCTCGATTGTATTAATTTTTTGTAAGCGTGCGAGGCGGATGATACAAGTTTTCAAGTAGTTTCGTAAATATTGTATGGAAATGCTTTTACTGAATAGTCAGGAAATTCTCTGCGTTAGTAAAACTTGGAATATAGAACTAAGATGATCAAATTCACAATAGGAGGTACCTTTTAAATTTATTTTTACGTACTGTGCAAATTTCGAAAAATATGATTAAAGTACGAATTGAGACACCAGTATAAAGTAGACTGGTTACACCAGAATTGACGGAAATAATCTGCTCTATTCAGCGCGTTGGGATATCAAAGTGCTTTTAACGAAAAAATCCTGAGGCGTCTCGTCAGGCAGTCGAAATTCGTTTCAAGGAAAATTCTTCCTTCCGCTCGTCGGCTATTCGTTCGGATTTTTATTGCGTCGGGATCCTCCCATCGTGGCCATCGATATCCGAGGCAAACAGCTGTAAACTTCCATCGGATCTTCGCCTCGGGTGCTGTATTCCCTCGTTCGTCATCTCCGGTCACGTCTCAGGATTCGTGGATACCCGTCGTCGCTCCAACAGTTCGCAGAGTTGTTAGATGATGTGGCGAAGATTTTTGTACTTCAGCTCCATTCTCCCATAAGAGCAGAAAGATCAGCCAGAAAATTTTAATCGTGACCAGGAAAGCACAGGGGACTGAAATAAACGTGCAAGCTTAACCGGAAAAGAATGCTGTTTTTCCAGGAAGAAACACAGAAAGTGTTCTATTTAGGAGAGCCAGCGCTACTCTCGGACGAGCTTTTTCGCACAATTTATGAGGCTTTTCGTACTTCCCAGTTTTTTAATCCCCGCTCGCTGGAAGCACCCTCATAATTAACTGTCACGCCTCACTTTTGTCCCTTTCCCCATCTTGACCCACTGAACTTTTTCGTAAACAATAAAGTTCACAAAAATCAAATCACGTGTACCTTTTGATTGCTTGAAAACTTGATAAATTATCGTATAATCGAATTCTGTTCATATTTAATTTAATTGAAAAAGAAAAAAGGAAAAACTAAGATCTTGTAAAAATGTCGGTAAACGATAGAAGCTGATCTGAATTTTTTAAAACAAACATGTTAGCAATTGCCCAACTGTCATTTACCGTTTATGAAAATTACTATTTCTGAAATAATAATATATAAAGCAAATAATAAAACACCAAAATACTTAAGTTTATTTCGAGAACAGAACATACAATTATGCGATGTTTTTCATTTTAAATGATACATTGAGAAGGAATGGTATTTTGTATTAGCTGAAACTTTACCGATCCACATTTTTGTAGCATAATCTCGGACTAAAGTTTACTGCATTATTTTTAATGGAATTAATATTATTAGTGCACTGGTCATACTACAGTACGTAGGACAAGAAACTACATTAGTTACTTTGCAATCAAACTTGCTGATCGCCAGCGTAAAAAATGTTCATAAACTGGTAATCGAGGTTTATGCATGCAACCGGGCTTTATTCCTCAGCCGCGTCGTCAAAATCAAATGTTTCAAGAAGGTACGCTTACAGAGTGCGTAGATCGTAAAGGTGTAGAAGGTATGTATGGAGTGATATAAGTTACGCTGGTGGCCGATATGTATTTTCGTAACACGAACTTGCGATTCTGTATCGCGTGTAACGTCGTAATAAGGGATTTTATTACTTCTAATGCAATTCTCGCTTTCATAGATAAGTTCCTGGACGCCTGGCAGGGGGGCCGGTGTTGATGTACGGTCGCTGAGTGCGAGAGTACTCGTCAGCCCGAGTCGTAACTCCATAACTCACTTTGGCCAACACACCTCACGACCCCGTCCACTGTCCTTTCCTCTCACGTGTTACTTGTTACTTTGTACCATTCACTTGTTACTACCCGAACCTAAATCTTTTGCTTTAAAATAATACCTTTAAAAAGCCCTTATCCAGGTCCATTTAACGCAAATGCTGATGGGAAAGAAATGTTGAAGAACTTTACGAGAATTTTACTACTTTAGATCAAATTTGATATCCGCTTTTTATAGCATCTTCAGACTTCCGAGATATTCATGAGTTTTTAAGAGTAACAGGAAAGTAGGAGTCATAAATTTCGAAAAAATCTAGGAAATTAAAAAGTAAAAATTATCTCTTTCGAATTCTCAAGACGGACAAGCATGACTATTTTGAAACATTCTAAACATTTACAACTACCAAAATTTCATTTTACGTGAGAAAATAAATTAAATTTGAAATCACCAAATTTTATTGAATGGCTTTATGTATTTTTTTCTTTATTTTTACAGTAACCCGAAACTGGTATTTACAACTGCCCAATTATATATTACAACTGCCCAATTATATATTACAACTGACCAATTATATATTATAACAACGCTTTATAAATACAATTACCCCTAAAAGTAAACCCATACTTTTTACTACTTTGAAATAAAAATTTTAACGTTACCTTCCTTAGAAAAATTAATAAAAGTCCACGAGATCTAAGATAGCAGATACATACCTGAAACAGAAAGACAAAATTTCGGTTAGTATATAACAGAATTTTAAAATTGCTATCGTTCATTAATTATATAATATGGGATAGATTCAACATTTTTAAATCTGAGTAAAAAAGACATGGTCCACTTTTCAGGACTTCATCCAATTTTAAAAGGCAGAAAACATTTTTTCACTAAAAATGATCCTTATCTCTACAAAAATCGTCAGCTACAGATACCCTGAGTCTCATACTCTTTTTCGCGTTTTACATTCATACGGTTGAAATTGTTGAACGTGAATCGGAAAATGTAACCTTAACTCTGCAAAGTACACTTTTATCGCACGAAAGAGACGCATCGGGACATTAAAATTCTAGATTGAAGGTAAATCAGGTTGTGCGACTGTAAAAGTGTAAAAGTAAGAAGGACTGACACTGGTACCTGTAAGTGCTAAGAGAGGTGTGGCCCGTTCAACAAAGTTTTCTCGTAAGGGCGAGCTAAAGGAGGAAGTAAGGCGGTAACGCGCAGCGCTCGTTACTACCGCGGGTAATGATCTCAACTCTCTAAATTAGGTTCTTCGAAAAAGACCAAGGATACTAGCTAGCTAGTTCGTTCGCTTACTCGCTCAGTTGCTTGTCTCTCAGGTTCTTCGTTTCCTGCCCGAGGTTGGAAGACCTCATTCGGACACAAAATACTCCGTCAGCACCACACGTTAAGATACCAGAGCTTAGAGCTACCTGATATGTGTCCAGGGAAGCTTAATCTTTAACGATCAATTTCTACCAGGTTGTTGCTCCCCTAACAATGACTCGACGAAATTTCTTCAGTAAAACACCATAATGTAAAAACGAATAAAAACTGGTAGAGACGGTTTTAATTATAGAGTTCCATCATTCTTATAAAAATCTAGGACCAGCAGTCGTATAAAGATTGTAGCAAAAAGTGTTGAAGAATTGAAAAAGATTTATTATCTTCCTATCCTTTTGAACAATGAAGCTAATTGCTGATCATTATTTTAATCCTAATATAATTGAGGATTGAAGTAACTGTACAGAAATAATGTGCATCATCCGTAACGAAATACCGTTTCGAGAGGAGAAAAAATCAGGATTGTAAGGATGAGACGAATTGGAACGATTCATAAATCATAGCCACAAAAGCTGCGTAACGATAGCTAGAAAGACGAATGATACATTCTCTTGAAGGCAATGCTCAAGCCGCCGCAATCAGACTTCTTGTCCTTCTCTCGTGATATCAAATATGCTATTAGGCCCAGTCTTTGCTAGCTTGGTGTAATATCTAGAGGTCTAAGAGAGTTCAAGTTAATGTTCAGTCTTCAGCAGAACGCAC
This sequence comes from Belonocnema kinseyi, assembly GCF_010883055.1. Taxonomy (NCBI): domain Eukaryota; kingdom Metazoa; phylum Arthropoda; class Insecta; order Hymenoptera; family Cynipidae; genus Belonocnema; species Belonocnema kinseyi. Next base: position 100,984,350 of record NC_046659.1, on the reverse strand, counting down.
CGTTCTCTCCTTCCAATCTTCGCCGAAGAAGCCATCGTGGTTTACGTTTTGTTCCCTCAGAAAATCATAGTCTAGGGCTATTATTACAAATGAAAGGGAGCCTGATTACGGATGCTTTTTAATTAAATCTGATTTAGGTTAAAAAATGTTAGTTATCCTCTGTGCTTGTCAGACGAGAACAAATTTTTCATAGATTTAACTTTTTACTCTACTGGTGCACGTGTAAAAGAGATAATTGGGTACAAGGAATTTTTTAGCACGATACATTTTGAAAACAGTCGGGTTGATGGAAGAGAGCTTTCCTATAGAAGGGGAAAGAGGGGCATTCTCGAGAAAAGGGACGGCAGTTACCAATGGTTCCAGATGCGAGCAAGAAGGATACATAATTACAATGTTCCGGCGCCTGCTTAGGGTTGCTCTTCGGGGCTGTCTGACTCCACTTGGTAATCTAGGCAATGTCTCTCTCGAGACTACCCCGCGAACGGACTCGCAGAAAACCAAAGTGAGATCCTGCGATATCCGCTCGCATGTCGGAGGGTTCGGCGATTCTGGCTGATGTACTTTCCAAGCACACCGCCAACGTCCAACGATAACAGCTAACCATTCCGTGCCCTAGGGCACAAGTCGTTTATATTGGTAACAACCCTCTTTGCGAGTTGGATTTGCCATCATAGCGTTTTCCTGTCGACTCTAGTCGCTCCTTTGTTAAAATTAAAAAGCATCCTCTTTTCCAGTTAAGGTTATGCAAACACGCCTAAAATAACAAACTTTACCCTACGCAATCTCCCTGGAAAGAAGACTTGTTTGTGGGTCTTGTTCAAACTTGATACTACATCCATGTTTGCAGCTCTTGACCTCTTTCACGCTTTCTTTTAGATTATCGTTGATCCCTTCGCCGTCGAAAAATTTGAGAGAAATTTAAACGGTTTTTTTTAGTTTAATTGTGAAGGGGTCGTGTGATCAAAGAGAATAAAAAATAATTGGTAACAAAGAGGCACTTGGAGGTAAAGATGTCTTGGAAGGATCGATGAGAAGCACGCGAGCTTGCCGGAGGTTTTCTTATTTCAGGAGAAATCCTGTGGCGAGTCAGTTAAAGGATTGGAAAGTGCCGGCTATATTCTGGTCCTTCTAAAGTGGTTTCAACGCTGGGAAATCGATGGTTTTCATTCTCCCTTCGTACGTCTATCGTCTATCCTTCCTTTTTTCCGGCGCTCTTCCTCCGTAATACCTCTTCTTTTCTCTCTCTTGAACCCACCCTACTCCACCCACTTTTCTTTCTTTGCACCCCCATTTCCTTCCGTGGGAATTCGCAATGCGACCATTAACTTCGGATTGTGAGGAGCGGGAAAACTCGAAAAACCCCAGTGGGTTACCACTGCAACGAGGAAAGACTCAAGTGAGGAAACGGTTCTTTGTGCCCATGCATGCAGTCCAACCAAAATCGTTTCTATTCTTTCGGAAGACGTAATAGCTCTCAGTCATGAAGAGAAGACCTTATCCATTTATCTCGTTTTACGCGCGAACTCTCTTGCATGCTGTAAAGTGCCATTCAATGCTTTTATAATTTTTAGGAATTCAAGTGTATTTAGGAATTCAGAACGTAAAAAAGTGAGAGGATTTCAGATGAGGCTAAAGTAATCAATTACAATAATTGCCTAGCAAACTTAAGACCTTCCAACATCCTAATTATAGCTCTGCAATTTCTATAATTCCTCTAAAGAGAATTATTACCTCTTGAGTTTAGTGAGTAATACTTGTTTCGATGACAAGAAGGCCGTAAGCTGAAGAGAAGAACCTCATGATTTCCTTTGTGAAATAGAGTCACATAAAGGTTGATGAGGAAATGCCATTTGCCTCGTGAGGCAATTAACGAGCGCCGTACAGTATGTGCTCTCGAGTAATCGTACATATCTTCGTCGTAAACTCTGACCGGATCGATGCCAGTGTGTGGGTGTTTGTAGGTTTATTCGGCTGCCAGGTGCCGATGTGACTGAAGATGTAGTGTAGTTGGTACTATTCGTTGATGTTGGTTTGCACATTTGCGTTGACTGGTCAGTATCGCATAGAGGCTAGTCTGTGGAGCCACAAGTAATGCACATAACTTGGAGACACAGGAGCAAGCTCTCAACGTGGCGTCATGTGTTTCGCGCACGGTGGAGCGTGTGTGAGTGGGCATGCGGATGTATGAGTACATTATACATCCGCAGGTAGTGTTGTGTGTCACTCGTGACCAAGCTCTACCCTCAGACTGACCACCGGCGCCGCTTCCTGTCTGGGCGGTTCTTCGAGATGCCGAGCGTTATATCCGCCGGCAGGCTGGCTTTCCCTGGCCCCATTCTCGGCCTCGTCTTCTAGTCCCGCAGCCGGCTCGATTAACTTACGACTATATCGGTCTCAGACCAGCGGACAAAAACATAGATGCTCATGTCATCGGAAACTACCCGGACAAGATCGTTTTTCAACACATTCCTAAACTCAAAAGGTTAATCAGTCACGTGCTTAATTCGCTTACCTTTAGTTTATTTGTCACATTTAAATTGAAAATTCTCATATTGCAATTTTTGTCCAGATATAGAAAACAAAAAATCGATTTCCCTAGGTGGTGCGAATGCGCTCAATAAGACCTGCCGCGAGTGTACGATCCCGTCCTGTTTTCCAAACCCTTCCATTTATAATGCGTAATCCGCCTACATGTAACGACTCGTTGGTTATCCATTATGTCACAGGGATCGCCGCCTCGATCAGAGATTCCAAAAATAAATGATCGCTCCACATCCGTCGGAGCAATATCGATGAAAAACGTTTAAAAGGACGCCGCATGAAATTTAATCTTTCAAAACCTTCCCCACGCTACATCAAGCTATTAACGAACTCCGTGTGACGCGTTAATAGTATGATAATGGTACTTTTGGAAGCCCGGTAAATGAAGAACTGGTATTTGATACCCACCTGTTTGCTAACAAATAGGCGCCTCTGAATATTAGAGAAATTTATTTATGAAATCCAAAGAACACGTTAACACAATTTCATGTTGAAAACTCCATAAAGCTTCTCTCCACTTGATACGCAAGAGGTTTTTGACTCTTCTCAGGCATCCGCCCTTGCAAAAGTTTTCTCACTTTTCCCTCTTACTACCTCTATTTGCCTGCCCGGACTAGAAATTGAAATTTCGAACCAAATCTACTCGGTGGTAAAATGCGCTCAGCAGTAAACGAAGCATTCGCCCGCTACTTTCGATCGACCCGAGAGGGAAAACAAGTATCGCCTCGTAAAACCGGGCTTATCCGCAAAATTCTAATATTTATTCATACCTGGGCTGCCGGCATCGACGCCGCATGGTCGGTGAGGCGGAAAAGCGTTCTTGCTAACCCCGAGGGAAGAAGAGTGGATGGCAGTGATCGCATCCCTTTTTCTATAAGACAGTGAAGAAGAGACAGTGAATATGCGGATAAGAACGGAGGATAAAAGACGTAAAATCGGTAAAAAAAAGTTCGCGTGCGGCTGAGAACAATGTAGAGAAAGGTGCGCCTGCTAAGTGGCTCCAGGAGTGAGTCCATCAGAAACCCCAGAGGAAAATTCCCCTCATCCGGTTGCTTTTCATCTCCAGTCAGCAGGCTCGCTAACCCTGTATCTCGCAATCAACCACTTTGCTACTCTTTCCAATCTGTCTTATTAACCCTCCAATTCTGCTATTTATCGCCTTGGTGTTAAATGAGAACGCAATATATCTGATTGCCTCATATAGCTTTAAAAGCATTTCCGAAGAAGTGAAATGCTCACGCAAAGATAAAAAAAATTAGGGGGGATTTCTTGGGGGGGGGGGTAGTGCCTGATTTATTTTAGGTTGAACTTGAATTGAATTTCATTAACGTCGCTTTTGGTAAAGATGAAAGATCATACTTTTTCAGAATATTTTCCTTATTTAGTGAGGGCAGTACTTGTGCACGTACTTTAAGCAGTATATTGTAAAAACATTCTTCAGAGCAGAACCAAAAATTACTTTGTTTTCGACAAAACACAGAATCTTGCTTGATCCCAAATCGGATTTGATTTAGCTCGGATAGCTTTCACTTGAAATGACTAACCTAGTCGCCAGCTAGTCTTCTTCTCTTGTTTTGTATCGTTTCGAGAGGTTCTTCTCGATGCCAAACCTTTTCGATTAAGTGAGCTTTGTAATCCGCAAAGTGCATTCGGCGCCACGTATATTCACATTTCACAAACTCTCTTGACTCATTGAAATGCCCAACCAGCAGCGATCGATTAAAAACCATCAGATTATGATTCAAACGTGACATTGCGTCTGATGGGGATGCGCCATATGTAATTTACGCGATACTCAACGAGCGAAACCTGACGCAAATCGACTTTAATGTGTGGCAGCTCTGCCATGTGTCCCCAACATTTTTCACCGATAACCAACCACCGAGTTCTCGACCCCTCATACAGAGACGGACGTTTCGTCGTTCACGCAGCAGTCGAGAGATGAAGCATAACCAGCTGGAATATTTTTTACTCTCATCGACGTTTAATTAAAACTTGACCACAGAGAGAAAATCCGTATTGCAGTAATGGTCGGCTGACGAAGGACCTCGCCATCTGTGCCATTCTTGCTCATGATTCACTGTTCACTCTCTCCTAGTTTCTCGTTTCATTACATCTCGCTTTAAATTCTCACCCACCCCCATCTTCCGCAATCGCGCGTCATATATATCCTCGAACCAAAGTTTTCCCGGAACTCTCGTCGATTTTTACCGCTCAAACCGGTGGACTACAAGGTCTTCGCTTCAAATCTGAAACGATCCTCCTATCGTCGTTTCCGCCCAATTAAAAGCTGCGCTTTTCTCGCGTAATAACTCAATCGTCCGGAAGCTGATTCGAAGGATGCCCGAGAACAAGGGTTCGGACATGGGAACGCTCAGCGCCCTCTAATACATTATTCGTCCACTAGCTTTTTCATACAAGTCTGCCGAGATAGTCCAAGCAATTTATGACATGATATCGAGTTCTCGTCGTTTAGTGATATTCATTGAAATATGAACGCGTTTATCACTAACACGCTTCATCCAGGAAGTATTTCTTATTAGAAAGAAGCCATCATGTTATCCACAGAGAAACAATTCTATTGAATCAAAAGTACGCACTTGCGCCCTCATTCGAAAGCAGATCTTATTGATGCAAGTGAATATACCATTAAATCCCTAGCATCACTGTTGCGACGAATTAGATAATAAGCTATCTGCTTTTGAATAAACGTAAAAGTGCGTATTTTTTATTCAATAACATTTTTCCGTAGCGTTGCTGTGTACAAATTATTTTGTCTGCATATTCACTTTGCAATTTCCTAAAAGGAAATGTGTAATTAAATATACAGGAAATATTATGTTTTAAAACATTAAATAAAATAATAAAAATTTAGTGTGAATGAATTTTCCCATAAAAAAGGCAATTCCGTCATTCACCAAATTCACGAAGAACCTAGTTCAGATTCAGAGAGCATAAGGAACAAAATAAAAAGATAAAACAATTGAGAAAAGTATCGTTTAATTGTTCCATTTTACGTCAAAATCGTTCAGTTATTCTTTCTAGCGACCGCGAATGTTGTAAAAAACAACGATACGAATGAAAAAGAAATATAGAAAGTTAAAGAGAAACGGTAATAAAATTTGAATTGTGTTAATAACTAAAATCTAAATACAAAGAAATAATTGTAAAATTAAGAAATATTGTGAATCGGATAGAAAATCTTTCGAAAATATCCGTTCGTAACACAGCAACTTTCTAACCCACATTTTAAAGCGAAGATTAATATTCTCTTGTATAGTGCTTCGAACACACGACAATACGAACCATTCGCTCGTTTTGTAACTAAATTGGGTCCCTAATCAAGCGCAACTAAAGTTACATCACGAGTTTCGCAACTCAGGACCGTGAACCTAGTGAAAAGTTCGTCGCTTTCAGCCACACAGGGATCAAGACTGATTGTTTCACTCGTTGTTACCAAATAGTTAATTGACTCTTGTTTGTAAAAATAATTCTTCATTCTCCTTTCTGACAATAGCTACCAAAAAATCTCTTAAGAAACATTACCATCTCTTTTATAATATACGAAATTAGACCTTGATTATGCTCTTGTAATATTTTCACATTTTTAAAAATGAAAATGTCTCAATATTCAGTTACATAAATAATAATTCATTCGAGAAAGTCTCTACATAGACCAAAAATTCATTGTTTATATTAATTTGGATAATAAATCCCTTAACGCTAATTCGAGTATTAAACTAGTTTAACTTTTTTCTGGAGTATGTAATTTCCATTTTTTCAAGTAAATTAATGATCTTACCATATTATAGAGTGTATAATGCAATTACTTGCTCTGGAGAGGATCATTATTTTGTTAAAAGCGACTAAAATACAAATTTTAACATCCCATCGAGACACTCGTAATTCCTTAATCCGTTCCTCTTTAATCGTTAAAGAAGAAATAACTGACGCAACGAGAGTACTAGACTTGCGTAAAATGTATAACTGAGAAACCAGTTTAAACTTTAAAGTAAACGCCATTTAACAGTAACTCACTTCGAAGGCTCGTTAACCGCTTGACTACGCTAACCATCATTATGATTTCAGAAGAAAACAAGGCGTTTATGCCGCTAATTGCATCTAACGAAAATCCAGTTGCCATTACCATCGTCCAGTTTTGTTTGGCTAAAGCCCGTATATGATATATTGCTCGAGACTTGGCACATAACAATTACCACCAACTGAGTAAATCCGTATGTCGATGCTTGCGCGAGTCTCAGTAGCAATAAATTTCCAGTGTCTTAACACCGAGACACAGAACATCTAGGAAAAGCGAACACTGTCCACGAATTTTATTTGACCGGATCCGACCCACATTTCGGCCAAGCCATGAACAAAAGCTTGTCTCTTTTGAATCGTCTTTTCGTAAATGAGTTTTATTCTATTTTTAGTTAGACTAGATCTAGGGTAAAATCGTTCAAGCGAAAACACACATGCATCGCTACGTTTCTAACCAATTCGAAACTGTTCCAATGGAGCACCAGAGAGCCAGGAATTTATTTTATCCGTCGGGAAATATATTTACTGGGCAGGAATTATGCGTTGCATTTTTCAGTAGTAAAAGAAAGTGGAAAAGGGGCTTCAAAATTGTTACAAAAGTAGATAACTCCAGTTCAAAAATGAATTAATAGTAGAATCTTGAGGGGGAGAATCTTTCGTTACTTGATTCACTTGAAAAACTTTGCGGAGGATAGTGAATTCATAGACGCATAATATGCAAAGTGGGCAAAAGATTCGAAGTCGAGGAGGTCGAATCCACGAGACAAGTTGCAACGTCCGCTTCGAAACACGACATGCAAATCGACAGTATCCCTTCTTTGCTCGTTACTCGCTCTTACTCCCTTTTCTCTCCCCCAGAATCTTTCGCCGTCTTTCCACTTGCTGCGAAAGGTACGCCAGAGACTTCGTTCTTCCTTGTCGCATCAGCCGTGTTCGCCTCATTTTCGCGGGTCTTGGAATGCAAGGCGGATTCTCCATACTAGCGACTGTCCCAGTCCCACGCATCTCAGCCTGGGTTAATCCTATCCCATTCTCACAACGGCAATACCTCTGCCTGCGCCCATACTCTTAACACGAGTCGGTGCATCCTCGCCCGTTCGCCGTCTCGTTGTCCTAATTTACATACAAGTATAACAGTAGACGTACTCAACTTTTCTTCCGCCTTATAAACCGCTCTCAGATTTCGGATGGAGACACAGAACAAACTTGTCGCTACATTTCGAGCTTCTGGTTTAAGAATCCTCCAGCAAGAAGCATTTTAATTTTCAAACAGATAATACAAACCCCCGACACGAGAACAGTAACTCTTCATCGTTTTCTCACAAAATTGTCACTTAAGGATAATCTTTCGTTTATTATTAGCTTAATTATTACAAGAATACAAGATCCAGTCTCCTATGTTCTTTAAAATAATCAAACTTTTCTAAAACCAAGTTTTTCTTTGTATTTCTTTCAACTAGCCGCTCTTGGAATTCAAATGTAAGAAATGAGCTGTTTGAGACACAAAACTGCAATAGTAAATCCTTGCTTTCAATGTTTAGTATGCTATTTTCAAGTTGATTCGTGCATCCATTTGTAACGTCCTCCTAAAGATCGCACAATCACATTTGTTTTTCGAAAGAGAATCCATTTACAGCGGCAAAAAACGATCCGTCGTGTCGTGTCGAGTATATATTACGGTCCAATGCGAATTCCGTTTTCCCGCGACTAAACTACAGATAACATTTCTACATTTCTACCATCCTCCCCACCACCCAACCCCTTAACAGATATCGAGCGATCGAGCATGCATTTTTATTGCGAAAACTTTGTGTGCGCACCACAGTCGTTAACCCGTACAGTTTACCCTTTTATTATCGGCACAACAAACCGAATATCGTTCCAAAAAGATTACAGATGTAAATGAAGCGATGCGATAACTTTTCCGGTGGACGTTTATCGCTAGCCGTAACCAGCGGTTAACGACCACCAAGCCACAACTTAATTGCAAGGAAATCGGGCATAATGAAGTCTTCGCGTTTCAAGAAAGAGGACGATCCGTTTGACCAGCTCTTCTGTATACGAACGAAGAATCCTCGTCTTGGGTGAAGTAAATCCTCGGAAACCCATACAAGTTCCATCTTTCCTTATAGACGAAGTACCGGCTTAATCGGACCTGCATCTGTTACCTGGTATTCCACTCTTTCTACGAACTACACCATATACGAGTTTATAGGTTGTACAAACTTTTAAATAACTCTAAACAAAATTCTTGAGCACAATAATTTGAAGAAAAAACCATGTTTGATCGTGTATTTAAGGGTCAAACGACTCGATAATGTTGATGGTAATTTGAATATTGAGAAAAATATTGATAGATTTTTCAATTCACTTTCACTGAGGGGCAAAACACTAATACAAAATCAGATCTCATGCGAAGATATTTTTAAATCGGAGAAAAATCAATAGACTGTGAGCTTGCTGTGGAAAATCCAATAAGGAGAGTGAAATACATTTTAAATTCAGATTTAGTTCAGAGACCCTTATATCCTATAGACGCATCGCATATCTACGTGTGGGATCTTGGAGACGATACAGCGCGAGGCGTCCAACCTGCAGATCCACGAGGCTTTTCCAAGTTATTAGGTACCCATCGATCGAATCGCAATCTTTATGAGTTTGCCTTCCGGTGCTATCGCCAAGCGTATCGTTTGTTTATCTCTATAATCTGGTGAGACTTGTCTTATAACGAGCTTTATCATCACTCGTGACGGCAAAGGCGAGAACTGCTTATGACCTTTTTATACGACTCGGATTACGACAACTATTGCTATCGCGAAAAAGCATTTTGATAGTTATGTTGGATCCTGAGTACCAACTACAAACGAGACTGAAAATTTTACGCTGGAGACCGTAATGAGGGTATTATCTCATTTTGTCGGTGCTTCAACATCTCAATCTTTTCAGACACAGTTAGATATAGAGTTTCGAACGGTGATTTTGTTCTCGTACGTCGCACGGTTCTCTATCATATTCGGTTAAAAAGCAACAAACCTTTTCAAGACCAGAGAAACTGGGCTTGCCTTCCCCCGAATATCACAGTAGCTTCGGTTCCGGGAACTGTGTGGGGTGCACATTCCTGGCAGAACTTAGCCAAAGTTTTGCATAAGATGTAACCCGTATAAACCGTTACATTCTTAGTAAAGAAGCAACATAACTAATTTGCTCGCGAGTCACACGATGCTTTGGTTTACGGGGGTTGTCGGGAACGAAAACGTGAGCATGCACATGTGCTTCATAACTTGAGAGATTCACCACATGTATCAGGTATTTTTATCCTTCTGCATGACTCGTTGCAATGTGAATAGCATATTAAGTATTCAATTGCAAACATTGTCTTCCATTGTATACATCAAACATAATGCATTCTATATCTTTTCCTTCGTATATTTGGGTCACCCATCAGACAGCAATTATCATAATGACTAAAATTCTTCGTCTGAATTAGACATTGCCAGGAATTCTAAAGAACGAGGACACATTCCTTTTAATGAAAGGTTCCTGGAGCGGATCCGTGACAATTTCACGACACCCGAAGTCTATAAATTGGTTCACGAGCAGGGAGTAATCTCGAGCTTAATTCTCGGGTGTGAATTACGCGGTCCGAAAGTTCCTACCAAAGTCTGCTGTCGACTGGGGATTCTCGATAGAAGTGCCGACGATGTCGGGCTTCTTGGATCGTACTCGGTTCTCGGGAGAGGCATTTAAAAAGATTATTGCACCGGAAAGTTGTCTCATCGAAGAAAAGTTTTCTGAAACGCGTTTTCGCAACTTTGATCCTTCTGTTTGTAAAGGTTGAATGAGTACACAGGGTCAATGTTTTCAAACTGATTTGAACGGTTGAATAGAGAAGGCGAAAGTTATTGCGATCGGGAACGAATCGAGATAGAAATACGACGAGGGACCTCAAGATGGAAGACGACCCCGGAGACCCGGGCCGGTCTGAGGATCCCTCGGCGAAATGGGCTGCCAGCCTCGACTGCCTGCTCTCTTGGCCGTTCGTTATGAATGTTAACTGGTGGACGCAGCACGATCGAAACCAGAGTGTCGCAGATGATATACTGGCCGCCATAGCGGAAATAAAAAATGATTTTGCTAGCTGGCACTCGGAACTCGGCCAGAGAAGAGCCACTATCTTCTCAACTGAAACGCTTTCGTAAAGACGAGTCCCCCATGTATTCGACTAAAAGCCACTTTTTCAGGAAAACTCTACTCACGTATTTCTTTCCGAACTCTCCGGAAAAAGGACGAGGACATAAAATAAGACACCAAATTTTATGGCTAGATGATATTTTGCCATTTGCTGTTCTACCTTCCCTAATAAATATCCGATTTTAATGGCATTCTCATCAAATTTTTTCAAATAACACTTTAGGTGAATAACCTCGGCTTTTTTCAAAAAAAAAAAAATGAAAATTTAAAAAAAAAAACTGAATTTGGAGATGGTAAACAATATTATAGCGGGCGTCCCTGACACTTTTTTATGGATAATAACAAAAAAATTATTGTGCTCAATAAAAATTGTATGCATGTGCACTATTTTGAGGTTAGGATCGTTTCTCAGCTCTCATTACAATCATGTAGATTTCTGTCGTGCCGATGCTGTCGGTAGCACTCACGAATAATTATGGGAGAGAATTGTAAAACACATAACCTCAAAATACAAATACACATCAAATTTAGCGAAATAAATTTTTTTTGAATTTACACACAAAAAAGTCTGGGGACGCCCATTAGCACGTTCACTATCATGCCCCTTAAACAGTTTTTTCCTAACATATACTTTAATAAACTCATTTTAATATACGCATTTTCCCATATGTAAGTTTATACAACGTATAAAGTAGAACATTTTCTGTATAAGTATTCTCCGTTATATAAAGTTTCGTATCTCTGCAATCATAGGGAACTTTTCTACGGGAAGCATTGGGCGGGTCCGATTCATCCTGCCTGGATTAAAATCCGATATTTGCGTCGCTATGAATAAGGATATTCTTTTTATTACCACGGTAAATTCATGGGCAGTAGAAATGGAAAGTTTTGCTACAAAAATTACGATTCAAAGCTATAGTATAGGAAATTGACTGAAGACCCCTAGTAAGTTGAATCCCGGAATCATAATATCAGACTTATGATTCCAATTTTTTATTATCATCGCAGTAATTCGTAATTTCATTTCATGATAGTAATATATTATTACATTTCATCTTAAAATTGACGAATGTACTTTACATTCTCTACAATTTCAATTCACGATCTTTCCTTCTATTTACAAAGCTCCAGAAGAAAAATGCAAAAAAAAAACGTGCTTTTTAGTATTCTGAAGCACAACCGTTTTTGCTTCCCTTTCTTCCCGCCTTCTACCTTCGTCTAAACCTCTAGCCACCCCTGGGTGAGGAGCTTGTTCGCGGTTCAACCTTTTTCCCTTTTCTTCTTTGTAGCCGCTACAACGTAGCTAATCTAATTCCCACGTGTGAGTAGGTAACCTCTCTCTGATGTCCCCAATTCACTGAATTTAGCACCAGTTCACTGAAATACCTTACCTAAGTTTAGCGAGTGATTGTCTTTCGCAACTCTTTTACCGTGTTTCTGAATCAGACGTACCAACTGAATTAAATTGACGACAACAACAACAAAAAAACGATGGAACATCGAAATCTTCATTTTCCTTGCGCTTAAAAGTACACCGCTTTAGCTACGTGCCTTGAGGCGCGGAAATCCCACTTCGCATTCTGCATTCCGCCGTCTCTTCTTGTCGGTTTCTTTCCCCTCGCGTTTTCCAATTCGTGTCGAATGGATTGGTCGCCTGGAAAATAAGAGATTGGGACTATCCTTTTCCTACGACGAGAAATCACCTTCAAGTAGTGAATTCTACTTCCGATTTCCAAACCCTTCGATTTCGTTTGAGCTGGGGAGACCCTACATCCTTTATAGAAATAAACTTTTCCGTCTTTCACTTTATAGGCTTTAAGTTCGCAAAGCCACCATGCCGGAAATGTTACCCAGATACCTCCAAGTAATTTTCTTTTACATTTAAAATGTTTTCACATGTTCTGTTACTGTTTTTGTCGAAATTCGAGAAATATACGTGAAATTACGACTAAAAACCATTTAAATAAAACAAGAATTCTTTTTGCTTATTTTGAGGCTTTTCTATATATTGACCAAGTAAATGGTTTATGTCAAAAAATTTGGAAACATTCGTCTTGACGCATTTTTGTCCAAAAATATGAGACTTTTTCTCTTTATAGAAATACTCCATTGCCTGAATGTAACGGTTTTTCTTGTAGGATTTGATTTGAACGAAGGTAGAGATGTAAGACTTGAACATAGAACATTGCCTAGTCTTTAAACTTGAAGTCTTTCAACAAGTCTTTTAACTTAAAAGTCTTTCATTTTGCGATGCCGCACCCTGGCACTTTTTCTATCCTCCTTTATCGACCTCATACCTCGGCATTCGGATCTTCAACGTAATCGATTTCCGATTTCGGAGTGGCTTCAATTTTTCACCACCGACTGAAAAATAACGGTAGAATAAGCCGTGCTTCCTTCCCTTAAAACCATCGAATATCCAGAGACGCGCAAATATAACGTTCGCTCTTTCCCCGGCCCACCAATTCTTCCCGTACAGCTCGTTTCCGCATTTATCTCTACTTTACTCTTACATTCGCATTTTATTTCTGCGGAAACGTTTCCTAGAAAGTCGAAAAGAACGGTGCAGGACAAGCATTAACTATTAAATAGATGACGTGAGGCTCTACTTTTGGACGGTGTTAACTGCATCCGGGGACGATAGGCGAAATGCGAAGGAGGAAACGAGAGATCAAAGTAATGGTGCCCCTAAAAAACGCTCGAGAAAGAGCGAAAGAGCGAGAAACGTCGGGCAAGAAATAGCTTTATTAAAACCTACCAGGACAAGTACGCGACTAAAACAATCTCCTGCAATTCGGGATCGCTCCATTGTTTTCGTTAATGCACGCTCGAAAATTCGCCAGGCCCTTCTTTCACTGGTACTTCGAATTCCAATCGAGTACAGGCTGATTTAAAAGGCTTTGTCCCGCCGATCGATGTGTAAATTCTCTTGAATATGTAGCCAAAAACAAAGTAATATCTCTTCTCTGACAAAGTATAGAGTACAAAACTCTACTAAATTTCCTTTTTTGGAATATAATATATCAATATAAAAGTCATTATCATCATCAAATATTTAGCAAATGCATCATTCGTCATGACATTGTTTGGTCAAATGAACGTCAATTTATGGCCGGATTGTGTATAGCGCGAGGATGGATAAAGGGTAGTTCATAAGTCGAATAGGGGGATTTGAAGGTGTAATCACTAACCGTGAGAGGGACACGACGAAGGCGAGGTAACGTGCAGTAAATTAAGTCAAGCGGGTGTCACCGATGTGCCACAAATCTTCGTCGTAAGCCTCTGGCGTAAGGTCGTGGTTGGGTCAGGTCGTTGGGTCAGTCAAATCAGTCGCTAGTTGCTTGCTAAAGTCAACCGGGTTATGTGCTTGTTGATATCAGACGTGGTCTGGTCCATTAGGATTAGACTTCAGTGGTTACGAGAAACGAGCCTAACGAAGGGATCAACCAAGAAATGTGATTGAACGACACGCTGCAACAAGAGAGAGAAAGGCAACCAACCATAAGAACAAGCACAAGACCAAGCACAAGAGCAAGCAAAGTTTACTTTATCGCCCATTAGGATTGCTCGATCGTATCCGCAAGCGCCTTCGGACACAGCATCTCGATCTGAAAAACCGATCGACAAGAAACTCTAATTGCTGGTTTCTAACGGCAAAGGGCACAATTTAAAACAGTCTATTTCGTCACTGCGATACTTAAACTGGCGTGAAATTCATGAACTCCTTATTTTTTTTTGTAGTTAGTATTGATAACATTTGTCTGAAAGATTATAGGTGTTTATCCTGGCAAAGGAAAACAACTAATCGCTGAATCGAATAATCTACGTAAGACCTTAAGTCTAATTGGTATTAGGGAGTGGGGACGCGGCACGCGCATGAAGTGTTGACAGGTAAAGTTTCTGTGTACAAACAGCGTCGACATGCCAATCGCTAAGAGACTTTAGCACCCTATGGCTGAGAAGCGATGCAGGATGCACAAAAGCCGGCTGAGCCTGTGAAGTAAAGCGCACAAAGCGGGCGATTTTGATTTATCTGTCGTTTGGATTTTACAGTTCCGATTGGCGAGGGGATTCATTCGCAAAGGAAGGAAGAAATGAGTAAAAATGGAAAGAAAAATAAGGAAAGGAGAAGAAAGGGGAAGAAGGAGAAAAGATGAAAAGGGGAAGTAGTAAGAGGTTGGTGATGCCTGTGTGGATTGAACGCAGCGAAGTGTGCAATAATCGTCAAGGAATAGAGAGACTCTCTCGCTCCTTTCCGCCAGCTACCTTTATCCTTTCTCTCTACCTTGCTCCTCTGCAGTCTACTCTACTCCATCCTCGCGAACCCTCGTGAACTCAACGAACGCTCGAGACCCTCGCACCAGTCGTTAATGCTCTTGCCCCCGTGTACTATAGCTCTCTACGTTACCGCAGTCTCCGTTGGTACCCCGGCACTCAGGGGTTGCACCACGTTGTGGGAGTCGTCGACCCGAGAGTGCGAGGGGCTCGAAAGCTCGAAAAGCATTCACCAACATTGCCCCTGCTGTATACATACTCGGCTACTTTCATCCTCGTTATTAAATACACTGTTTGCTTTCCAATAAATGTTTCCACACAGCAAGTAGATCCCTCGCGAAAGCTGCTGCGGTTTGGTCGCATTAAGGCGGTGAGAGTACAAACCGGTACAAATGGCCCTATTCCCTCTGGACTCATCCTCACTGTTAAGGTTACCCTCCTGTTCACCCCTAGTGCGAAACGATGAGTACCCGTTGAAAGATTTATCACTCGGCTTTAAAAACCTGGGCAAAATTGCCTTTAATCGCGGAGAAGTGATAGTCATCGCACGTCACTTGAGGTTTTGATTAGTTCGAATCGCTTCGAATGTGTCATAATTTATGAACTGCGGTGTAATATATAGTATCATAAGTAGGACTTACCCATGCTTCGTGCGGCGACGGTGCAACCGCTGGTCAACAGCCATGCGAAAAGCAAACCACTCAGAATGCCTTTCCGTCGACCCTTTCGGCACTCCATGACAAGGCTCCGAGCTCCAACTACGCCTGCAAACATAAGAAATAATGATTAGTAAAAAAAATGTTGTCTTATTTACGTTAATTTAATTAGATTAGGTTACAACAAAAGTTAAAAAAATGCAAACAGGTTTGTGAACTTGATTCCAAATTTTAAAAGAGCATTCGCTGAAAAGAGAAAATTTCCCTCTCAAAACATTGTTAAAGTCTCTCTTAACAATATATCACTCATTTCGAGGACACAACAAAAAAACTTTTTTTCCTTTGCACTTTGTAAATATGAACTTCATTCTGAACCCGCCTTGTTTGGTATTTTTTCAAATTTCCTCTCCGAACATCCGCATGTCGAAACGACACATTCAGTTTTTTCGTGTAGAGATGAACAAAAAACAAGAGCCTAAAGCAACTCCCATTTTTGAAACATTTATCCGTTTTCCTCGTAACGTGAAATGAAGTTAATTATACCGCACTGTCTTTTTTTTTTAATGCGGAAACAACGTCGGATACGTCAGAGAACAAGCGCCCACAAAAATTGCAGAATTTCCTCGAAAATCGTGGCGCGCGGGACTAGGAAGGAAAATATATTCCATTGTCAGTAAACACGATAAATCGGCTAAATCCGCGAGTCGAACAAAATAAACACGTCTATGAGGGAGTTGCAATGAGAGTTTAGAGAAAAGAGGTAGTCACAAAGGGTAGAAGTACCTGACTGGTCGAGAATGAACATGAATGTGGGTTAACGAAGCCCAAAAATAAAAACAGTTCCGCATCAGCGTTTCAACGTTTACCGCGTTCACACAATGGATCTCGGAATGAAAACATTCTAGTCACTCTCCCATTGGCTGCGTTGTTACGATACTTAAATCCACTGTGAATCCACATTACATGGGCGACCGGAGCCAAAATCCGGTTTGCATTGAGTGCAGCCTGTATGTAAAGCGAAAATACATTGATTTTACGGAAAATCCGGTTTAAGTATAAAATTTCAATATCCGAATAGTTTTATTAGATTTGGATATATAAATTGAAATAAATTTAATATCAGAATGAATTTAAATTAAATCGAAAACTGGAGGAATTGATTTACTGTATATTCAACGAGTTCACTGCCATTGTCAATTTATTTGTTCTCACCCTTTCGTCCTGCATCGCTTCGCGAAAAGCCAATAGTGAAAAAGTAATTGCTTCCTCTGATCAATTTACTGGTCAAATACTTGGCCAATTCCAAATACTAAATTCTCCACCTTTATGAATCTGTCCAGTAATACCAAAATATACTTGACAGAAAATATATGTAAAATCAGAGAAACATTTACCGAATTGATTCTTGATTTAGGAACGCTCCAATCGTCGGTACGATTGGGAACTCTGGCGAGAATTCCAAACCACATGTTTCCCATAATTAACATTTTCATTCGGATTTAGCGAAAATTTCGATGTTTGCGCAGTAAAGCAACATTCGTAGCAATCGAGACTGTTTTACTCGAGTCTGCGAAATCTAATTAGTCATCCATAGTTGCAGCCTCTCGTTCATTCTCTCGTTAGCATTGGAATTCCATGGCGGCGGCAAAAGGTATACACGCGTAATCTGGACTAACGTGATTATCGCGGAAACATCTGTAAACTCTCGGATACAGCGATAATTGAATGTTACACGTTTGCGTCTGTACGTCTGTACAAAACTTGCCAGTGCGCTTAACGCATTACGCATAATTAATCCACCGATTTTATCGCAACAAACTTTGTATCCGCATGTACGATTCGTGTGAATTCTATGTCCGTTGCCATTATCCCTTCACCGAACTTGCGATCCCGGAATCGTCGTACCGCGGGTCCTTGGTCTGATGACTGCGATAAGCTCGGTTCGATAATACGCGATTGCTATCTCTCTAGTCCTTAGAAGTTATAGAGTCCGAACTCGGATCTGGGAACCACCACTTTTTCAAACGGAAACGAGAAATTACGGATAATGGAGCGCCTCGAAATGCAGCTCTACAGTTTTTCGCATCTTTACGCTCTTCTTACTCCTTCCTTTGTTCCTTATATGTTCCCGATATTGAATCTTTACCGAGAAGCCAGAGAATATTTCCGTTCTTGTTCCCTTTTATATTTACCGTTATCTTATAATTACATTTTACATAAAACTGCCTGGGCCCATAATCTGTTGGCGGTAAAATGAAAAACTTAACCACATTTATTAATATTTAACATAGATGTTCATAACTTCAACGTATACGTTAAAATATTTTCGCTTTTGAAAGGATCTTATTTCGTGTAATGTGGTCTTCAATTAAAAATCTGACTGTGTCAAAGTACTATAATAAAAAAGCTTTCTTTAGAATCAGGCGCAGGCTGAGTACGCCCTGTCATGAAGGCCGCCTTGTAATTAGGTTTCGCGTGACAGAGATGCATTCGAGAATTTCCGCTGCTTCTTGTCGGTAATACGACACGGGTTTTCGTTGCAACTTGAAGGAAGATCTGTGTCACTCGTTTCCGGTTACAAAAATGCAGACTAGAAGCCACAGAATGTGTTCAATTAACAAAAAAATAATAAGTATAATACGCTGGAATGAATTCCGGTTACGAAATCAACCCTAAGCAAATTTCCATCCACAAAGTAAGGTATACACGATTTCCAACCACACTTTACTTAAGATCTATACTTCGTTCATACTTTTCTCTTTTCAGAAATATTGAGTGCGAATTTCCAAATGGCAGTATCGGCATTATTTTGCGGTAAAGGAACTACCACAAGAAGCTTCTCTAAAGAGTGTAAGTTGGAGAATGGTAAAGCGAAGCTGGAAGAGAACGTGCGTCTTGGGGGTGGCATGAAGCAACGGAATTTGAGAAATGCCGCTAGACATTTTCGAGAGGAAGCGGGTACTACCCCAAGCATCTATACTATATAGGTCTATACGTACGGCCAAATTACTCGAATATCGAAGATCGGCATGCGGCAAGGTGGAGAACGTGCTTCTTACGCTGGCAACGCCCTCAACTACTTCCAATTTTCTACAAGCTTTAATTTCCTTAAATTGATAGTAACCCAATTTTCTTTTCGAGCAAGTTATAGCTCGAATTCTAAAAAAACGAGTATATAACTTTTAGTATTAAAGTACTCAGATTGAACACAGCAGCGCATGTGATTGGAAATGATTGCATTTTCTGAAAATACGTCACGGATTCAATTAACTTTCAAATGATTATTTTATTTTACCGTCTTGACTCTTCTTTTACATTCTGCTTTTATTTCATCACTTAAATTCCTGAAAATTAACGTTCGAAATGAGTAATCGCAATTCCCCTAAACACATAACATATCTAGATTGAAAAGAATACATCTGCTGCTCTTTTATTATACTAGAAGTAAATACGTTCTTTTAAATTGGCTCTCACAATATTATTCTTTGAATTCAAAACAGAATTAAAAAGCTTAAGCTTTTTCGTTGTTTGAGTTTCGCACGTTTATCAATATATAATTGACAGATGCCCCTTCGATAAAGCTGATACCCTCTATCATTGAAATAATGAACTTTTCCCTTTTCAAAAACAGTTTTGATTCAATACCTTTCATCCAATCCTCGATTTTTATAGGGGCTTTATGAACATATAAGACTGAGTGGTTCTTTTAGGTAAAGATATACAGCAAAAATCCATAAAGTTCATGACCAACAAAGATCATAAAAACATTGTTAACGACCAGAGAATGTGAGTGATTTTTCGAAGTATTTATTTATTCTTCATGGCAAAGATACTACCAAAATCCTGATTTACCTGGGTGTTTTTTTCAGTGGTAAATTGTCCTTTCTCGGAAAAGAAAATGTGGTAAAATTTATTTTAATTCAAAAAATTTAATTTAGAAAGTCGACTTTGCCCTGCATTTTTAGAGGAAAAACTTTCGTCGAGGGCGGTAAAATTCGCGTTATGGAGCTGGAAAGTATACGTTCCGCTGAGAAAGAAGTATCAAAAGTATAAAAAGTCTCTTGCGGTTAAAAAGAAAAGCCGTGGCATTTGCTCTGGCGCTAAGAAAAGTATAAGTTAATGCTTCTCGTACTTCGCAAAAGTGCAACTTACGAGGATGATATAGCATGGCCACGAAGGTCGTAATCTTCCATACTTGTTTGCATAAAGTGTGCTCTTATCGGATCAAAATAAGCAGCTTCTTTTAATCCTACTTCTCTTGGTTCCTTAAGCAAAAATCTGAGACCTTTTGCCGGAAAAAATCTATTAATGGCTTCCAAGAAATTTCCTACTCCTTCTCTCAGAATAAAGAAAGACAATTTTAAAAAGAAGGACCAAGTAAGTATACGTAAGTAAGTAAGTAAGGGAATAGTTATTTATTATCTGATAATTTTTTTTATTTGCCCTAAAAAATACCGGTGATATGAATAATTAGCGGGGTAATCGTTTTAATATCAATATTAATAGTGTGCAGCTTTATGTACAAAACTCGAAACTTTCTCCAAATGAATCAACCAGAATTCCTATTATAAAATCCAATCGTCAAGTGAATATCATGCAAATTGACGAGCTCGAATTCGTTTTCGTGTTCGAGTGAAAGAGTTCGCCTCCAGGGATACACTTTCGCAACCACCTATGTAAAAAATACATACACACTTTGCCTTTTTTTTACAGAAAGTGGTACACTTTTAATGTTGCATATTTGACCTTCCCTAGGTTATAAATACAATTTTCTAAACAATAAGGCCAACTTTAAAGAAACTAATTCATCTAAAATTGTTAGTCCATTTTTAAACTACTAATTTCTCTCTTTTCCGAATAACTCTCAAAACGTTTTATGCAACTCTTAACACAAAGAGATTGGCCTTGAATCCATTTAGATGAAAATTAAAACTAGCTACATTTTGCAACGAAGTTATGAACAAAAAATAAATATTAAGCAACTATAATTTTGTATTTCTTTTTTTATATTAGATTGTTCATAAAAATACGATTTCCTTCGATTTATTTTGAACATTCTGAAATCCACGTAATCTTAAAATCCGCAGTTACTAACTCGAATTTTCCTGGATGTTTATGCACGAGTGCAAACGAACCCTTCGTCGTCGCGAGGTAGGGTAACCCCTGCACCCCAGATAGCAAAACACTTTGTACTCCGCCTTAATGAAAAGGGAACACTTTGGGGGAAAGCGCCAGATCTCCGATAAGATAGGGTACAAGAGCCAATGCGCCGAATCCTGTCCTACAAATAATTTGCAAATTGTTCAACCATCGAAGAGGATTAGTAAAATCCACCGTGCTTTTCTCTCAGATTTTCCCCAGACAGTGTTAAGACCCTCGTTAATCCAATGTAATAGCGACTACGCCTGACATCAAATGAAGTCATCGAAAAACCACCTCTTTTGGCTGCAGAAGTCCACGTTCGATATTTTTATGCTTTTCAATTCATCACACACGAGGCAGGCATAAATCAAAGGTAAAAATAGATTTCTCTTTGGCGCCCAGTTCTTAATCACAAATACAAAGGGCAGATGGTAAGCGATGCAATAAGTGTCAGCCGTTCGTCGTAAATTATCATTAAAATTGAATGACGAGAAGTATTATTATTATTATTATTATTATTGCGTTGAGTAGATTTTACGTGGATGGAAGGGTAAATATTAAAGCAAAAAGAAACGATGCTTTCAGTGCTGGGATGAATAAATATAAAAAATAATATACGATTAGAGAAAATTCCTAATAATAAGAAGAAAAAAGGAAAAGATCAAAAGATAGATTAAACATTGAAATGGGGGGAAATGGCCATCGTTTCTTGTTGACAATGCATTTAGGCAGGCAGGAATCTGAGTAGTGGAAGACGCTACTTTTTTCGTACAAAGGAAGCCAAAGAGGGAATCGGAAAACGCAAAGTAACCAAGGCCCAACCACTCTGCGTAATTACCTACCTACGTACCTACTTAGTTACTCGGCACGAAGGGAGTACGTATTTAATCGGGGTAAAATGCAAGAGGTTCGCATTGATGCACCTCGTGTAAACTGTGAAGCACTCCGACCCTTCCAGAACGTCGCGAGCGGAAAAACTGCAAAAGTAGTGACGGGGGAAAGAGACCAGGAGCCAAATATTTACACGAGCAAATCGTACTCCCTAAAGTATTTCTCCACGTTTTCATGGACTTATTCGACTAGCCACCGCCACATCAACTCATGTCAGTTTCGACTGACATGACTCCCCTACATCCCAAACTAAAAAAGGAAAATATTCTCTTGATTACAATTTTTCTTCACTCCCTCTCTATTTAAACGCAATAAAATATGTCGATTCTATTTGACATTTTGAATATTCATTTTTAAATAAGAAAACATTAAGAATTTCAAAAAATCTAACACTCAAGGCCTTCAAGCATAACTGATTAGAGTACGCACACAAAATAAAACGTTCAGCTTAAAAATCAAAATTAGAAAGTTCTATTTTTAAATGAGCAATTATATATTTTAGGCCCTAAAGATAGCGAGTATACAAGCAGAACTCGGATAATTTAAATTAAACTGTTGAAAATTGATGTAATTTAACATTTCTGAACGCTAAAATGAACGGAATTGTTATGTGATTACTTGTCAAACTCCAATTAGTACTGAATTTCGTCTTTGTCTGAAAATAAATAAGTGATGTTGAAATGAACGTACAAATTTTATTTTTGTTTGTAACAAAATTGAGCAATTTAAAATTTGAAGACATCAAAATGAAAATTCAAAATAAAATGACAAGCCTCAAAAATGGAATTTTTAAAAACAAGACTTCAAAATTTGACTCAGTTAAAATGGAACTAATTTAAAATTAAATGTGTTAGAAATTTCTGAAACTCCCAATTGAGCTGTAATACCTTAACCCTTAGTTGCACGGTGTGAACGTGGAATCCCACCAACTTAACTTCAGATTTTTGCCATTTAATTAATAAACTAAAAAACCCTGCTCGGGGGTTTGTGGGGTCGCTGATTACGAATCTGAATTCAGAATTGGTAAATATTCAAAATCAATATGGTGGATTTAAGATGGCGGTTTCAAAATGTTTAAAAGATATATGCGGGCTTGAAAATCTATACTCGGTGGTTTTTGGGGTCGCTGATTACGAATCTGAAATAAAAATTTCGAAATATTCAAATTCAAGATGGCGGCTCCAAAATTTCGAAATTCTGACTTCAGATTCGCAATCAGCGACCCCACAAACCGCCAAGTAGAGATTTTCAAGCTCCTATATTTTTTTTCAAAATTTTGAAATCGCTATCTTGAATCCACCATTTTGAATTAAAAATTTCGAAATTCTGACTTCAGATTCGTAAACAGCGACCCCAGAAATCAAGGCTTTGAAAACTAGAAAATACAAAAATTAGGCCCTTTATCTGCAAAAAGCTGGTATTAAACCGCAAAAAGCTGATATAAAACCGCAAACAGATTTGCAATTAAAGTCTATAAAATAAGAAAATTTTAAGTTTAATTTTGATCCCGATTCGAGGAACTTAAAGTAAATCTACATGAACTACTATGGACCTATAGTAATTTTAAACGTTTTAAGTGTAAAATTTGAAACAGAAAGCTTTCAAATTTGAATATTTGACAAATTCAAGCCTTCAAATGATTCTATTCTGTAAATGTAAATGTTTTGAATAAATTAAAATGGTGTATTGAAGAAGGTATAGGAACGATTGGTAGGTTCTAAATTCAATCTTCCTATGACACAGACCAAAATTGAACGAGCGAATCAGGAGTATTCAAGTCCAGTCGTAATTTTCTCGGCTCCGGATTAGCGCGTCGAATATCACCGTGCTGGGAAACTAGGTTTCCCGGTCTGCTGGACAGATTAAAACTACAATTACGAGAAGAATGGCTCGCTAAGAAGCGACCATTCAACGCAACCACAACGCTACCCATAAAATTAAAATAATTTAACCATGGTCCTTCAGCGACCTCTCCTTCGCCCTTCTCTCGTTCACCACAATGGCCATGCTCATTGCTCAGTGCTCACTCTTTATACTCTCTTTTACGTATTTCAACTTCTCGCACACTTTGCCTCCCCTGCACTAAATTCTTTGAAAAGTAAAAAAAATACTGTCATTTAAATGCATATTTAGAAGAAAAAAAGTAAATTTGAAGAATTCAAAATCTATAAGAGAAGAAATTAATTATTGTAACATTTGTACGAGCCAGCAAGGAGATAAACATCACACTAATGTTTATTTTCTCATTATGCTAATCAAGTGTCATTTTCAATATAAAAATGTCCCAAGTTTTCTTTGATTTTATCTTCGTTTTTCAGTGTAAGAAATGATGTAGGAAATTATGCAAATAAGAATCTGACCCTTCAGGATGTTAGTTGTGTATGATTTGGACTGGAATGGTACTTCAAACGGGTTGAGATATACAATAAATTACTAGAGATCCTTGACATAATCTCCTAAAAAATTCGTTCCAAAGAGCTCCTTATGCTCAGATTGGAGGAGCATAATACTAGATTATGGATATGAGTTCCCTTTCCTCATTCGAAACCCGCCTCCG
The DNA here is from genome assembly GCF_010883055.1 of Belonocnema kinseyi. Classification (NCBI taxonomy): domain Eukaryota; kingdom Metazoa; phylum Arthropoda; class Insecta; order Hymenoptera; family Cynipidae; genus Belonocnema; species Belonocnema kinseyi. The sequence goes on along the minus strand of NC_046659.1, from coordinate 100,960,056 downwards.
AGTCATTTCGAAAATTCCATACGTGCCGGACAGGCGCGTATGGACTATGGATATTCTCATTCTTATCGTGGAGCTTAGTGAATAATTAACTAAACGATTGATTTCCGTAAAATTATCTTATTAAACATTAGCTCGTCTATAAAAGTTCGTTTCAGTCTAGCCTTTCTCATTACCATATCGATTAAATTGTTATATTAAATAACTACTCGATATGAAATAAATCTACGAAACAGCCACTAAAGTTTTTAATTATCGATAAACCTGTGATAGTGAACTCACATTAGTAGAATCTAGATCGTGCATCGAAAACAGTTTCAGAAGTTTCCTTTGAAACAGAGGCAATCCAGCTTGTCTGTCCCGCAATTAAATTGAACCTCTAGCAACTGCGGCACAAGTTCGGTCAAAGAGAGAACAAGAATCCTTTTACCTTAGCTAAACAATTAACACAAAATTTGAAGCATGTTCATGATATCTTGACGATGATTGATCAAAGGTAAACTGATACGGCATGAAAGTAACGGATTTTAACACCAAGCTTTGATGAAGAGTTTGGTAGCATAGATTGACAAAGACTTCGTGTCGACCTTTCGGTTCATTAAACGCGTATGGCGTCACATTAAACTTCATTAGATTCAGTGACCGCTCAGCGATCAGCTACTACGAATTAATTCCAACGACACGTATATATGTCCAGGGATACCAAGTCCATTTGGGCCCAAGGATGTTTCTATCTCGTTTCCTACAGATTAGCTAAGAAACATTTTGATAATTGTCGGTAATTTAGGGTATCAGAAAAAAGGCAAAACAAAACTAAAAAGCAAATTTAATTACATTATAAAGTTAAGAATCGATCACCCTCTGTTAAAGGTCGACAAACAAGCAATAAAATTTAATAAACCGGATTCGCGCGGAACAGATAAATTGATCAGAAGTCACCGACTGGGTTTGAACTCGACCCATCTTAAGTGGCTTTATTAGCTTATTTACAATTATCGGAAGGAGGGTCTTTGATAAAGTATCATTCGCTATACGTCACGAAGTTTGAAATCGCGGATCAAGATTCACTTGCCTGAAAGTCTGAAAGATTGAAAGACACTGCCTACCGTTCATCGAGTATTTATTCTAGACTCGTTTCGAGGCAAAAGGTGGGTTCCAAGAAAGTATGATCGTATGTCGCATATACGCATACCTACGCCATTAATTACGACTCATTAGGGAAGCAACCGCCATCTGTCCCGGACGGGCTGTGAATCACTCTTAATCATTTCATCTAGAGTCCGGCCACGGTAAATGTCGACTCTCTGCGTCTTTCTTACGCTCTTCAAGAGCGAATCGGTATGCAAGTAGCCGTTTGTATCCGAACGCATAAATATGTGTACATATATTCGCGATCCTTACACAAAACTACATACTTTATATAACTGTATTGCTATATCGAATGCACCTACTCATACAATGCATCAAGTTCGAGACGAACCTATTATTGATTATGCATATTCGACCGCAACGACGTAATCAACGGAAATTAACAGTTAAACAATAAACTGTTCTGCATAAATTTATAGTTAATTTGATTAGTTTTCTAGTTCATTTAAATCAAATTTCCCTAGTAATCGCTCATATATATCTTAGAATAATTATTTTTTGTGTAATTCAGAATAGAGGATCAAAGCTTACCTGATTGACCGAAATTAAATTATACCATAGATTTTCAAGGGAATAATATTAATTAAACGGAATTGCAATGAATTTAACTGAAATGAACAGAATTCCAATGTATTTCAATGCATTCACAATGTGAATCAGCAGAAACGGTTCATGAAATCAAACCATTATGGTTATTCACTAATTAACAGTGAAATATCACTGACTAGCAGTAAATTTTGAGTTTTATCAATTTTATGTAGAGAAAATCATTACTCTTGTTATTCAGAGGCCCATTTCTAGCTAATTGAATCAGCGGAATTTTAGAGATAGGAAGTTAGCGAAAAGTAAATTTAAGTGTATTGTTCAAAAATAAACTGAATTCCACTGAAGTCCCCACAATTCCTTCCAAATTTACTGAAATCAGTAGAATTGTACAAAATTCCACTAAATCCTACTTATAAATTCAGTGACACGATTGAACTCTTTTCTTAATCTCAATTAAAATGAATTCAACTGAATTGAATTTAATTTAAGCCAACTGAACTGTGCTTCGCTAAATTACTTTTAACTATAATGAATTAAAAATAAATTTAAAATGCATGTATCTTAATTTACAATAAATTTAGATAAAATTAATTAACTGTAGTATTCGGACTTAGTAAATTTAATTTAATTCAAGTTGTTCAACTAAATCAAATGAGTTGAAATTAATTTGATTGAATGCATAACGTAAACTCAAATAAATTCTTACTGAAATAATTATAGGGATTTGTAAATAATTTATTAGAAATCGCAACCTTCGCTAAACTTTAACTAAAATTGTTAAGCCCCCCTACGACCATAACTACACCATTATTCCGTGAACATTTCACTCTAAATAAACCGCACGTTCATTATCTGAAGAAAACCTCTTAAAAGCATTAATTTTGTCGGTGATAAAAATAAACGGATTAGAGAAGTGTGACGCAAAAGAATAAAAGCTTAGCTTGAAAATGAATTTAAACCAAAGCAGGTATAATTACATTTTCACAACGAAATGCTCTTCTTCAAACGTCAGTCTAGCACTCTTCTCGTTTTAATTTTCCTGCAAAGTAGAAACAACAATTTTCATATAAGTCCATTTTAGAATTGTTCATTTCACGCCGTCTCTAATTTAAATTAATTTTAATTAGAAAGTAAAATCCTTTTAAGGTTTTCTAATACAACCTTTTAATCACATTTCTATTATCACTAGTCATTCCTACCTGTGATAGTAGCTAATTGGATTGCGTGATTATCAGTTCGTGAGAATTTTTGTCGTTAAACAAAAATAAGACAAGCATGCAAGTTTTATAGTTACAAACACCTTGAGCGGTATACAACACGAGATCGTAAATATTTCAAGGAAATATTTACGATTATTAGAAAATTTTCTGAAATTGAGATAATATTAGTTCATTAACAATAATCTCCATTTTTAAACCGTTTTCTTTATGTTTCGCAGTCGACTATAAATATTAGAATAACAGGTTGAAAGAAAATCTTGCCGTGTGTGTGAGACGTCGAAGCCCTATTATTTTGCTTTATTCACGCGATCGGCGATCTGCGCCAGACCGGTTATGGTGTGTTAGGAAATTTTGTTCCAGGGGCAATGCTCGGGAGACCCACAAAGCGGAAGCAAAAGGGACAAAAAAAAGTAATGCATGGAGCACAGGATGGCTCTGCAATACTAAAATTGTAAAAAGGGGAAAATGGGCGAAAAGAGTAGAAGGTGGAAGAGAGCATGATGTCCCGAGATGTCCCATGACGTTGGTCATTAAGAGAGGTAATAAGGCAATAAACAGAAAAAATAAGTAACACTTTGTGCGGATGCGTCCTCAGCACTGACCAGATGGTGATAAGGCGTCGAGAAACGGGCACAACTCATCCCTATTCTGGATCATTTTACTCGTGAACGTAGTTCATTATTGTGCACTTCCTTCACTAACTAACTAACTACACGGCATTTTGTTTAATGCGAAATTTTTTCTTGTACTTCATTTATAACAGCTTAAACCGACGGAAGTGGCTGAGCGGTGAATCAACTCAACTCGCCGGAATCGCGGACGTTAAGCCATTTCGAGCGCGCCTAGAATCCGGATAGGTATCCGTTCTTATTACATGTCTAAGTAGATCGTGTTTTTTCACTGCCTTTAACTAATGTCGAATGTGTGGTTTGACGCCGAGAATCACTGTGTATGGTGAAAAACTTGCTGAAATAAAATGTCTGCCCCCAAATTCGACAGTTGGAAAACTGGCTGTGCTCGGGAAGTAGATTTTTTTCTTCAGTTTTTCTCTCAACTAGCTAAGCATGCAGACAAATGGCAGTTTTTAGACAAAAAAAAATCGGATGCAGCCGCAGATTATGACTGAGCGTGATAATGGTTCATATTGTGATCCTAAACCCTCCTTAGTAAAGAAAAAAGTTGCACACACTCCGTAAAATGATTTAATTTATTTAAAACAATTGCTAAATTTTCACCTACAATTAAAAATTCTCGTCAAGACAAAATTGAAGTTAATTTTCACAAGAATATTTCTTGAGAGCTTTCATTTTCTATCGGTCCTGAAATCTAATGCTTTCAGGAGTGTTCAAAACTAATATGTTGATCCTTTCTAATGCATAGCGGCCCATTAGCGACCGTTGGAAAAAGTAGTTAATTTACTTCTCGATTTCCACTCTCTTTGCAACCAGAGGGAGAAATATAAATGAGTTCAGGGGTTGAAGATCGCGATCTCTCTGCGTTGAAAGAATAGTGGTCATTAAGACCCTCTCGATCGTATGTGTGTTTGTGTGTGGTACTTGGGGTGTGGTTTTTATGTCTCTGCCGCCGAATGCCGCGTGACGAAAGCGGAAGGTACTGGGTTGCACAAGGAAAATAGATATCGACGTACCATAGGAGCTATCCACTCTGTCAAGATTCCGCGTTGTTTGTCCCCCCGCGGTACCATTAGTGAAATATGAGATGCGAAAACTGTCCTTCTATAATTTTAAAGCTCATTTTGTGATACAAAAAAGAAGAAACTTCATTTTCAACATTCCCTGATTTTTCCCTAACTATTTTTTTAATTTTCTCTGAACACTAATACTAAAAAAATAAACTTTAAACATTTTTAATATATAATATTATATAAGTGAAATGAAACGATTGTAAATTTATTATTCTCAGGACAGTCACAGCCTAGTCTACTTGAAGAAAGTGACCAAAAGTAAAAAATTTCTAATCCCAAAGGTGACCAATTTGCATTAATAATGAGACTATAGTTCTTTAGAATTAAAAAGAATTCCATACAATTCGATTCATTCACTCGATTCAAAAGAATTTAAATAAATTGGAAAAAATTCCATCGCAAATATTTTTTCATTCCTTCACATTTCTTAGATATCTTAAAAATGCCTTGCACGATCTTTTAAAATCCTCTAAAATATACCAAATCCTTTAAATTCCTTTAAAATGATTGAAATAAATAAAAAACTCCTTGGAATCATTCAAAATGTTTTAAAATCATTTAACAAAATTGTGAGACTCTTGAAAATTTCTAGCAACTCTTTTAAAAATACCTGAAGTCCTGGAAAATGTATGAAAGTACTTTGAGAGATTTAAAATGCCATTAAATTTTATAAAATCTATTGAATTATCTTAAAACCTGACAGGTATTATAAACTTGTTCCATATCTTCCGAAACTCTAGGAAATCTTTTAGAACCCCATGAAAATGTGCTTGAAATCCTAAAAATGATTTAAATCCTTGGAAAATCCTTGAAAGTTCTGAAATCTCTTAAAGCTAACTGGATTCTTCTAATTGTCTTAAAATATTACAATTACTTTGAAATCTTCTGAAATCCCTTGCAGATTTTTCAAGCTCTTTAAGCCTCCATGGAGGGTTTTAAAAGTTACTGAAAATTATTCGATATTTTTTAGAAACCTTTAAAATGCCCCAAAATATATTTAAACCTTTAAATATTTTGGAATCGAAGGACACTATTTTATTGCATGAAAATTCTCTGCAATTTAAAAAAAATACCCTATTTATTCCTAAATCCTTTGAAATACCTTCAAATTATTGATATCTACTAAAAATTCCTTGAAATCTTGCAAAATATCGAAAGATATTTCAAATCCTTTAAATTATTGAAATTTATTTTAACAATTTTAGAATGTTTTAAAATACCCTAAAAGATTTCAAAAGAATTCAAGACTTAAAATTCAGAAGTAGGTATAGGTCTGAATTCAATAGTGGTTAATCCATGGGTTAATTTATTGAAAAAAAAGTTAAGGTGATTTTTTCAGCAAAGAAAAACACTAAATTTTAATCTGAGATAAAAAAAATTTACTAAATGTGACAGTGCGGCAGTCCTAATTGTTATTCACAGTTACTCAAAGTGCTTATTGAAAGTTTATCCTACGATGGAATAAAAGCTGTAGTCTTCTACGCCTCCTTAGCAGCAATGTGAAAACGGCAAAGTATGAGTGAATTCGAGCTATAAATCGTGACACCAGATTTAAAACAACACAGAAAAAACAAAAGTTAAAATTTGTTGCAGGTAAGGCTTGCAAGGGTTAAAATTTTAATATATTTCGGCGAAAGTTTCACCGATGTTAGGAGAATAATTCTGATCTCGTCTACTGCGTCACGCTGAAGTGAGCAAATTTCGGTAAAACATGTAGAATGAGTATAAGAAAACAAGAAAAAAAATTGTACTTACTGATATATTTCCTCCGAAATAAATTATACTGTTATAAAATGTAGACGAACTCCGACTTATTTAATACCATTTAGCAAAAAGCGCAAAAAGCAGCTGACAGATGGCAACCCCCATTTTTCTTCAATTTAATGAAGTTAAACGATGCTAGATAGCCCTGGCGTCGTAATTCTTGCTACATCTCGAATAAAAATATAGCGATTATAAGCCGAAACATTATGCAGGCAAGGTCAGAAATCGAAAATTATCTTCGATTTATGTAAAGTTTATTTAGCAAGGTTAATTTTTGTTGCGATGAATCTTTCACATGGAATCGATGTAAACTTTATCTTTCGTCTTTTCTGTGCTGACTTTTACCATTTATTTAATTCAAAATCGGTGACTTTACCCAACCCGAAAAAAATCGCCTGCTTTTTACATGAAAGAGCTTGCACTTAATTTTTCTTAAATGGCTATAAAATGAAATGCGAGAAAAGACATTAGATATAAAAAAGACAAAAGGAAAGTGGCGGGAGTTCCTGTGTCTGGAATGGGCCAATCAGGAAATTGGCTCGATGGAATGAGAGCTTTGAATCCCAAGTTCTAAAGGAACTTCGGCTTCTCTAGTTGAAAATTGGGAGAAAGAATCGTCTCCAAAAAACGAGTAAAGGATTATTGACAAAGGCAAGATAAACGACTTCTCTTTTATTGCCAAGTTCGTTCTGCTTTTTATCATTGTTTAATTAGTTATTTACTTGCCAAATAGCAATACTTTCACGAAAAGTACAATTTAAAAAACAGTTCAAAGAAGAGTGTTGATTAAACTTTTTAGGGGGGTTAAATCTAATTTCACTGACATGTAATTAAGTCATAAAAGAGATTGTCGAGCGACATTTTTAACCTTATTTACGTTACCTCTCAGTAAAATGGAAACTTCTCAGTGGAAAATACGTACCTGTAACAAAAAAGATAAACTTTATTAGTAATTATTATTAATAGATATTAATTACTTACGACAACGGCAAATAATTAATCAGGAAGTTCAATAATGAGCCTATTACTCATTCTATAGAATTAAATCTCACCATTAATTATAGCATTATATATGTTACAGGATTTAAGTAACGAAAATTTGAATAAGAAATCAAGAGATAAATTTGACGAAACTGTGAGGTAGAGTGGAAATGATTAAATTAGATTTAACTTTAGATGTGAAGTCGGAAGTTCTAATAAAAAAAATAGCTGCGTTTAACGACCTAAGAGAATCGACGAGACCGCAATGTAGCCCTCTCACCTCTTGCAGGGATGGGGGCAGGGTGTGGATCTAATTGAGAAGCTGAACTTGGAATGAAGTAAGAAAGTAGGGAAAAGTCGCTGCGGTGGGAACGAGTGAGAGTTTAAGGAATTAACAAGAACGGGGGCTAGTAAGAGGAAGAAGATACTAAAGAAAAGGAAGAAGCAGGAGCAGATGAAAGCGAAGCAGAACAAGGAGGATCGATTAAAGCTTCAGCGAAGAACTTAAATATAATCTTTCCGAGCTCCCTGCATATAATCCTGTACCCCTTGCCACGGTTGGTTATCTCCCATCCTTTTTTTTTTTGTCTCGCCTCCGACGTGGCATTTTTTAATTAATCCGAGAGTATTTTTTATAAGAATTCCACATTGCGCTCGTGACAGGGATCCGTCCAACGTATACACCCATTCCTTTGCACCAATCTTGTCGCCATTGGCGTAGCAACTTTTTTTAGAATATTTGTTAGGATGCTGAGAACTCTATAACTGAACATTTATAGGGATAATAATTTAATTTGTTGCCTATGTACGAGCTCGTCAGCATTTTTTTTTTGTAATTAAATAATTTTTGGGGTGTAGAATCAGGGCACCGAAATGTCCAGCTTGACACTATTACACAATTGTGTGTCAATAATTATATATAATAATATACCATTCATTCATTCTGTCCCTATTTTCCGCTTACGTCTCTCGTGTATTTTGTCTCGCAACTTTTTCGATTATGTCAATATGACAGTTTATTAATATATGACAGTTTATTAATAAAAGTCAGTTTGACATATTACGAAATTCACTAACCTCTTAAGGAAACATGAAGTTGCTCACCTTGCATGGAAATAGTTTATCGTTGAGTTTAAAGTTATTAGTTTTGCACTTCAGATTAAAAATTTAAACAATCGTATTTGACAATCTGAAAATTGATAATTTTTCATGACTTAAGATTCAAGATCCTGAACTTCCACTTTTAAACCAAACTTGAAACTGTTAAATTTTTAAAGCTTCAAGAATAATATAATTAATTTTCAACGATTTTAGAATAATTAAACTTGAAAGGTTCAAAAATTTTTAATTATTCCATTTGGACGGTAAAAATGACAGTGCTTATTTTTGTATAGAACTCTCTTTCTTTTTTTAGTTTAGAAAACTATCCAATCACTCTCAATCTCACTCGATACTACATGATTCTTTATGAATAATATATTTATCATTACAAAATTTCTGAATTTTTTAGGGTTTCTAAAGCATTCATTGATTGATATGCATTGATATATAGTTTGAAATTTAAAAACTTGTAACTTAAATATTATAACTGGGTTGGCTTCAATTGTAATCAACTTCAAATTTAATAATTTTAGCTTTAAATATTCTAAATGGTCTGGTTTCTAGTTTCTTCGAAAATGTAGAAGAATTGAAAATAAATAAGAAATAGAACCATCTGGAATTAACAGCTCAGTAATCGAATAATTTTAATTGTTAATAACTTTAGAGTTATCTAATCAATTTCAATGTTAAAATATAATTTTTTCATGTAGTCAAATTTTGAAATTCTGGAATAAGAGAAACTTTTTCTTTGAAATTTAATCGCTTTAAATCGAAAATGATTTAAATTTAAAAGTTTGTTAATTAAAATTATTCAACTTTGAACGCTTCTACATCAGAAATAATAGAATCTCAATTCCTATATACTTCGAACAATACAATTTTAAGACATTATTAGATAAAAGTATTCAATTTTAAATTTTGTTTAAATTTTCTTGCTTCGGAAATTTTACTCTAGAACTGTTCAAGATTGAGATTCTCCAATTCAAGATAAGGTTGTTTAATTTTGATCGCTTCGAATTTGAAATGTTACAATTTCAACCCCTTTCAAAATTTTACCTAAACTAAATTTGTTAGATTACTATTTTTGTGGTGGAATATATTTTGTGGTGAGTATGTTATTTGTTTTTGTTCCACTAGTCGTACAAAATGGTTGTAAAACATAAAACTGATCCCTAAAATTGTTAGATTTGGAACGTATTTAATTCCAAATCTTTCGGGGAATGAATATCCAAAGATTTTCGCACGTGCATTTACTGCTAATAGTGAAGTCATAATGAAATACAAAAAGAATTTTTTTGAATTAAAACAAATAATCGAACATTGTAGGCAGGGGTGGACTCAGATCGCTACGCCAATGTTTGTCCATGGGAGCATTCGTTGCACGGGTGCCAATGGCAATCTTTGGGCGCAGCAAGGGCCATGTCGATAGGTAGTAACTACTACCTACCACGTTTGCTGGCGATCGAAGGGGCTCGAAGGGTAAAAAGGAGGTAAATAACGCGAAACGAAGGGGCGAGGGCATGTCAGCCTACTATGATTAATATCTTCATAGCACGCAATCAGATCGAACATACCTTTATGCACCATCGTCCGTACGAATTTACGTTTACATTACTTCATGGCAAGGTCTCGTCTCGTCTGGCTGTGTCCAAAAACCGTGTTTTCCCAACACAGCCGGACCCTACATCCGGTCTCGTCGATTTTTTAAGGGAAAAACGTGGGCAGTTGGATACGAGACGAGAAATCAAGTTCCATTCCCGGAAATTAGGCTCTCTATTGACGCGCTGCTTGGTACACAGTATCGATTGGACAAAAAGGCCTAATTCGTAATTTGCACGCTAGCCTCGTCGTTGCACAGCTATCGACGAAATGGAAGGATATACGTACTGTGTACGTTGTATGTGCACGATACGTGCATACGTCGTAATTACTTTTCTATTCGATGGCGATCACTGTAAATGGAATGATAAAGCCGCGCTTCGGTATACATACCAATGAAGGCTATCCTTCAATGTCGCGTATGCTTCAAATTGATTTACAATCTAAGCATCTAAGGCGACTAATTACACCAACAAACAGGCCGGAAATTGATGAAGATCAATGAAAATTTTTGTACGAAATCAAGTTTACATGTTAACTTCTACAGAATTTTCATTTAAAAATTCCAGAGTTGCTTCAGGCTTTGAAAAAGTTAATTTTTTTATTTCAGACATCACTCTCAAAGACTCAATCAAGAAATAATAGTAATTCTTAGTAGAAGCAACAATATGAAAAATTACGAATTGGGGAGCCCACCCTAGAGTGGATAATGAACCTACAGTAGATAATAATTAATTTAATGTACTCATTTATACAAAACAAATAATTTAATTAAAATGATAATTAATTATGTGAGGCACATTTGTGCTTTTAATTAACCATGGTCCACTTTGGGCTCATTATCTACAAGTACGTCTCCCATAATCTTATAGAATGAAAACAATGCAATTCTATTCTGAAATATTATCGAAAAAAAATTTCAAATATTTCTAATTCTTTTTCGTTTGCGCGTATGTACAAAAAATAGAACACATATTTGGTGCAATTGCCGAATAGGGGCGCCACCTGTTTTGTGGCTAGAAAAATAGTTTCTATTTCGGCAACCAACTATTCGAATTTTTAATTGAACGACAACTGAAGCGATTCAACCAAGCAGAAGTTTAACATTATTGTTACTTCTATTACGACGATGTCCTAAATATGGGTATGTCAAGATATCGGAATGATCATATTTAACTCACCGTTTAGGTTCTTTGAAACATCTGCAAACTAACCGAATATTCAATTATAGATGTTAAGTAATATTAAAATTATTAAAATGATTTTCCCAGACTTTCACCTCTATACCTCATTTTACTTGGAAGTGATGTGGTTCGAAAAAATTGACAAGATTGGTAATAATTTGGTCTATCATTCGCCACTTTTATAATAATCTTTTCTTTGGAAACCTCCAATTAAATTTCTGTCAGAAAATTTTTTTATTTCGATGCTTTAGAATTAAAATACTCAATTTATGAATGTTTCATTCAAAATGATTAAATACTAAATCAGCCAATTTAACAAATATTCGTTATAAATATCATGAATTAGCATCCGGAACAAAAAGTCTTATCGTAAATTTTAGCAGAATGAATATGTATTGTTGGGATCAGTACTCAACATTTGAAATAACTCCATCAACTCATCACCGATATTTGTACTTTTTTTAGAAAGGTATCAACCTCGTTAGCAGGAACGTCGAATCGTCGTAGACATATCAAAGAAAAAAGTTCTTTCCTTTAGAAACGCTCTATAAGAAACAGGTTATTACCAGTACAAAGTCTGCCAGTTGTGAGAATCAAGGTAAGATTCAGAGGAACGTAAATAACGAACGGACGATGTCATGATCTTGCTCAAAGTAGTAAGGTCTTTC